>NW_024732415.1:1866837-2146623 GCF_018991925.1 Homarus americanus | reverse complement strand
TTCTGTGATACAAATTTCCCGTTTTCTATGATAATCTACTCTGGAAAATATATTAATATTTCCAAAAAGTCGATAATCTACTTCCACAAAAAAGTCGATAATCTACTTTCTAAAGTAGATAATCTACTTTTCAGAAAGTAGATAACCAACTTTCCCGGAAAGTAGATATTTCCCATTTTCTATGATACAAATTTCCCGTTTTCTATGATAAGTAGATAACCAACTTTCCCAGAAAGTAGAAATATTTCCCATTTTCTGTGATACAAATTCCCGTTTCTATGATAATCTACTCCAGAAAATATGTTAATATTTCCCCAAAAGGGATAATTTACCTAACGAAACGTCGATAATCTACTTTCCCGAAAAGTAGATAACCAACTTTCCCGGAAAGTAGATATTTCCATTTTCTATGATACAAATTTCCTGTTTCTATGATAAGTAGATAACCAACTTTCCCAGAAAGTAGAAATATTTCCCATTTTCTGTGATACAAATTTCCCGTTTCTATGATAATCTACTTCAGAAAAATTAGGTAATATTTCCCCAAACGTCGATAACTACTTCCCCAAAAAGTCGATAATTGCGAACTTTTGAGAATAAGAAAGTTAATAAAGTCATTTTCTCTTAAGTTCGAACCTACGACAATTAAAACGATCGTAAATTCGTATTCTCAAAAGATCGTAAGTATCTACTTTGTGACGTAGATTTTCTACTTTCGGTTAAGTATAAAAATTGGCTCTTTTCATTTTGCCTTGGAACCCTTTGTTTTCAACGTTTTATTAGGATTATTATAAACAAATAAGTATTTTTTCATTTATACGACACATTGTTACTATACAAATATTTGTTATGATTTCGGGATACTAGGTTACTGCTAGTTGCTGCCCTGGTACTCACAACTCCCAGGTAATACAGGGGTCCTGCTAAAGGCGACTCCAACCTGACTGGCGCGTAAAGGGCTTCAGTGTACCTGGTCGACGTGTTTCGCCGCCTATTTCCTATAGGGGCTGCCAGCCTCGGCACCCAGCCCTGCATCACTGTCCCTACAGTGCTGCAGACAGCCTTTAGTCATCAATATCCCTTACTAGCTGTCCACAACTAGCTACTTATAACCCCTAGAAGCATCATGTAGATCTTAGGAGAATCACTCAGCCTCTCCACATCCCCAAATTGCCACAAACATCACTTATCCCTTGAAGCTACACTGCCTTGTAATTAATTTTATTAATATGCAACATTTAAAAACAAAACAAAATACAATTGCAAAGCTTCCAGAGAAAAATTCATTGTTACAAATGTTGAGAACACGTAATAAACAACTAACTGATAATTGTACCCTTAAACTGGCATCGCTTATTTTGCTGTGCCAGCATAAAACATTGTATTACACAAATGAAAATTAAACTACAGCACAAAATATCAACCAACAATGCTTAACTTATCTTGACTTCAATTTTATTCCACCTATAACGAACTATTTTACTCTTGCTGGCAATTACAAGTGATGCTGTTTAAGCAATTCTACTGAAATTTCAGTTCTTATTAAATAATTACAACTCTTGTTGTAACATTATGTCACAAGTTCTTGCATTTTGCTTTTGAGTGAGCTGAAGTAACATAGGTATTCCATTGATGGATGCAGTGAGCGTCACCACTAGTAGCTCCACGTCAATGGTGAACAAACCACAAAGTAATGACATCATCAACAGTCTGCCTGTTGGGAGACAAAGCCCTTACTTTACACCACACAGTCAGTCCTTCCTCACCCCCTACACCTCACAGGGAGTCTCCTCACTCCTACACCTCAGTGCAGTCCTTCCTCACTCCTACACCTAGCGAGTCCTTCCTCACCTCCACACCTCACAGTAGTCCTTCCCTCACTCCTACACCTCACTGCGTCCTTCCTCACTCCTACACGTCACAGTGAGTCCTTCCTCACCCCTACACCTCGTGGGAGTCCTTCCTCACTCCTACACTCAGTGAGTCCTTCCACTCACCCTACACCTCACAGTAGTCCTTCCTCACCCCTACACCTCAGTGAGTCCTTCCCCTACTTCCCATCAACGTGACTCTCACACTCCTCCACATCACAGGTCCTCACTCCTACACCTCAGTGAGTCCTTCCCACACCTGCAGTCCTTTCTCACTCCTACACCTCACAGTGAGTCCTTTCCCTCACTCCTACACCTCAGTGCGTCCTTTCCCTCACTCCTACACGTCACAGTGAGTCTTCCCTCACCCCCTACACCTCACAGGGAGTCCTTCCCACACTCCTACACCTCAGTGAGTCCTCACTCCTACACCTCAGTGAGTCCTTCACTCACTCCTACACCTCACATGAGTCCTTCCTCACCCTACACCTCCTCAGTGAGTCCTTCCCTACTTCCTAAGACAACGTGACTTTCACACTCCTACACATCACAAGTGAGTCCTTCCTCACTCCTACACAAACACTAAAAGTCCTTCCTCACTCCTAAACAACACCGCATATTCTTCCTCACTCCTACACAACACTGCATGTCCTTCCCTCACCCTAAACAACACCGCATATCCTCTCACTCCTACACAACTACAAGTCTTTCCTCACTCCTACACAACACTAAAAGTCCTTCCTCACACATCCACAACACTACAAGTCCTTCCCTCACTCCTACACAACACTACAAGTCCTCCCCACTCCACACCACACCATAAGTCCTTCCCCTTCCCATACAACATCGCAAATCCTTCCCTCACCCTACACACAATACTACAAGTCCTTCCCTCACTCCTACACAACACTGAAAGTCCTTCTCTCACTTCTACACAACACTACAAGTCCTTCCTCACTTCTACCAACACTACAAGTCCTTCCCTCACTCCTACACCACACCACAAGTCCTTTCCTCACTATACACCACACTGCCAAGTCCTTCCTCACTCCTACACAACACTGCAAGTCCTTCCCTCACTCCATACATCCCTAAGTCCTTCCTCACTCCTACACAACCCTGTAATTTCTCACTCCACACAACCCTGCAAGTCCTTCCTCACCTTAACAACCCTGCAAGTCCTCACTCCACACAACCCATATGTCCTTCTTCACTCCTACACCTGCAGTCCTTCCTCACTCCTACACAACCCTGCAAGTCCTTCCTCACTCCTACACAACCCTGCAAGCTCCTCACTCCTACACAACCCTGTATCCTTAACTCCTAACCAACCCTGCAAGTCCTTCCCTCACTCCTACACAACCAGAGCAAGTCCTTCCCTCCTCCCTACAACACTACAAGTCCTTCCCTCACTCCTACACAACACTACAAGTCCTTCCTCACTCTACACAATACTACAAGTCCTTCCCTCACTCCTACACAATACTACAAGTCCTTCCCTCACTCCTACCAATGCTAAGTCCTTCCCTCACTCCTACACACAACACTGCAAGTCCTTCCCTCACTCCTACACAATACTACAAGTCCTTCCCTCACTCCTACACAAAACTTCAAGTCCTTCCCTCACTCCTACACAATACCAAGTCCTTCCCTCCTCCTCTACAATACTAAATCCTTCCTCACTCATACACAATATTACAAGTCCTTTCCGCACCCCAACACAAAACACAAAGTCCTTCCCTCAGTCCTACACAAAACTACAAGTCCTTCCCTCACTGATACACAACACTACAAGTCGTCTCTCCTCCTACACCACACTAAAGTCCTTCCATCACTCCTACACAACCCTGCAAGTCCTTCCCTCACTCCCACACAACCCTGCAAGTCCTTCCTCACTCCTACACAACCCTGGATGTCCTTCCTTAACTCCTAACCAACCCTGCAAGTCCTTCTTTCCTCCTACACAACAGTGCAAGTCCTTCCCTCACTCCTACACAACAAGGCAAGTCCTTCCCTCACTCCTACACAACCTACAAGTCCTTCCCTCACTCTACACCTTACAAGTCCTTCCTCACTCCTACACAATACTACAAGTCCTTCCCTCACTCCCTACAATGCTACAAGTCCTTCCCTCACTCCCTACAATACCTAAGTCCTTCCTCACTCCTACACAATACTACAAGTCCTTCCTTACTCCTACACCACTGCAAGTCCTTCCCTCACTCCTACACAATACCTAAGTCCTTCCCTCACTCCTACACAATACTGCAAGTCCTTCCCTCCTCCTCTACAATACTAAATCCTTCCCTCACTCCTACACAATATTACAGTCCTTTCCCTCCCCAACACAAAACTGCAAGTCCTTCCCTCAGTCTACAAAATACAGTCCTTCCCTCACTTATCTACACTACAAGTCGTCTCTCACTCTACACCACTAAAGTCCTTCCATCACTCCTACACAACCCTGCAAGTCTTCCCTCACTCCCACACAACCCTGCAAGTCCTTCCCTCACTCCTCACAAACCCTGGATGTCCTTCCTTCACTCTAACCAACCCTCCAAGTCCTTCTTTCCTTCCTACACAACAGTCAAGTCCTTCTCACTCCACACAACCCTGCAAGTCCTTCCCTCACTCCCTACACAACAGGGTAAGTCCTTCCCTCACTCCTACACAACCGTGCAAGTCCTTCCCTCACTCTACTCAACCCTGGATGTCCTTCCTTAACTCCTAACCAACCCTGCAAGTGCCTCTTTCACTCCTACACAACAGTGCAAGTCCTTCCTCCACCCCTACACAACATGAGTCCTTCCCTCACTCTACACAACATTGCAAGTCCTCCCTCCTCCACCACACCCTGCAAGTCCTTCCCTCACTCCTACACAACATTGCAAGTCCTTCCTCACTCTACAACGTTGCAAGTTCTTCCCTCACTCCTCACAACCCTGCAAGTCCTTCCCTCACTCCTACACAAACCAGGTCCCCCTCCTCCTACACAACATTACCAAGTCCTTCCCTCACTCCTCACACAACACACCAAGTCCTTCCCTCACTCCCTACACAACATTGCCAGTCCTTCCCTCCCTCTCTCAACCCTGCAAGTCCTTCCCTCACCCCTACACAACCCTGCAAGTCCTTCCCTCACTCCTACACAACCTGCAAGTCCTTCCCTCCTCCTACTCAACCCTGCAAGTCCTTCCCTCACTCCCTACACAACAAACAAGTCCTTCCCTCACTCCTACACAACCTGAGTCCTTCCCTCACTCCTACACAACCCTGCAAGTCCTTCCCTCACTCTACACAACATTCCAAGTCCTTCCCTCCTCCTACACAACATTTAAGTTCTTCCCTCACTCCTACTCAACCCTGCAAGTCCTTCCCTCACTCCTAACAACATTCCCAGTCCTTCCCTCACTCTTACACAACCCTGCAAGTCCTTCCTTCACTCCTACACAACATGCAAGTCCTTCCCTCAGTCCTACACAACCCTGCAAGTCCTTCCTCCTCTACACAACCCTGCAGTCCTTCCCTCCTCCTCAACCCTACCAAGTCCTTCCCTCCTCCCTACACAACAAAACCAGTCCTTCCTCACTCCTACACAACATTACAGTCCTTCCCTCACTCCTACACAACCCTGCAAGTCCTTCCCTCACTCCTACACAACCCTGCAAGTCCTTCCTCACTCCCTGAAAACCCTGCAAGTCCTTCCCTCACTCCTACCAACCCTGCAAGTCCTTCCTTCACTCCTACACAACCCTGAGTCCAGCCCTACTCCCCTCTCAACCCTGGATGTCCTTCCTAACTCCTACACAACCTACCAAGTCCTTCCCTCACTCCTACACACAACCTACCAAGTCCTTCCCTCACTCCTAATCAACCCTGGATGTCCTTCCTAACTCTAACCAACCCTGCAAGTCCTTCCTCACTCCTACACAACAGGGAAGTCCTTCCCTCAGTCCTACAACCCTGATCCTTCCTCACTCCCTACTCAACCCTGGATGTCCTTCCTTACTCTAACAACCCTGCAAGTCCTTCTTTCACTCCTAGAACAACAGGGCAGTCCTTCCCTCATTCCTACACAACATTACAAGTCCTTCCCTCACTCCTACACAACAGGGCAAGTCCTTCCCTCAGTCCCTACACAACCTGCAAGTCCTTCCCTCCTCCCTACTCAACCTGGATGTCCTTCCTACTCCTACACAACCCTGCAAGTCCTTCCCTCACTCCTACACAACCCTGCGTCCTTCCTCACTCCTACAAACACAGTCCTTCCCTCACTCCTACACAACCCTGCAAGTCCTTCCTTCACTCCTACACAACCCTGCCAAGTCCTTCCCTCACTCTACAATACTACAAGTCCTTCCCTCACTCCCTACACCACCTGCAAGTCCTTCCCTCACTCTACACAATACTACAAGTCCTTCCCTCCTCCCTACACAAAATTCTAAGTCCCTTCTCACTCCTACACAATACTGCAAGTCCTTCCTCACTCCTCTACAATACTACAAATCCTTCCTCACTCATACACAATATTACAAGTCCTTTCCACCCCAACACAAAACTACAAGTCCTTCCCTCAGTCCTACACAAACTACAAGTCCTTCCCTCACTGATACACAACACTATAAGTCCGTTTCTCACTCCTACACCACTAAAGTCCTTCCATCACTCCTACACAACCCTGCAAATCCTTTCCTCCTCCCACACACAACCTGAAGTCCTTCCCTCACTCCTACACAACCCTGGATGTCCTTCCTTAACTCTAACAACCTGCAAGTCCTTCTTTCACTCCTACACAACAGTGCAAGTCCTTCCCTCACTCCTAGAACCTACTAAGTCCTTCCCTCACTCCTACACAACACTACAAGTCCTTCCCTCACTCCTACACAATACTACAAGTCCTTCCCTCACTCCTACACAATACTACAAGTCCTTCCCTCACTCCTACAATACTACAAGTCCTTCCTACTCCTACACAATACTACAAGTCCTTCCCTTACTCCTACACCACACTGCAAGTCCTTCCCTCTCCTACACAATACTACAAGTCCCCCTCCCACTCTACACAATACTGCAAGTCCTTCCCTCACTCCTCTACAATACTACAAATCCTTCCCTCACTCATACACAATATTACAAGTCTTTCCACACCCCAACACAAAACTACAAGTCCTTCCTCAGTCACCACAAAACTACAAGTCCTTCCTCACTGATACACAACACTACAAGGTCGTCTCTCACTCCTACACCACACTAAAGTCCTTCCATCACTCTACACAACCCCTGCAAATCCTTCCCTCACTCCCCACAACCTGCAAGTCCTTCCTTCATCCTACACAACCCTGCAAGTCCTTCCCTCACTCCTAACACAACCCTGCAAGTCCTTCCCTCACTCTCCTACACAACAGGTTAAGTCCTTCCCTCACTCCTACACAACATTGCAAGTCCTTCCTCACTCCCTACTCAACCCTGCAAGTCCTTCCCTCCTCCTACACAACCACCAAGTCCTTCCCTCACTCCCTACACAACAGGTTAAGTCCTTCCCTCACTCCTACACAACAGGTTAAGTCTCCCTCACTCCTACACAATATTACAAGTCCTTTCCACACCCCAACACAAAACTGCAAGTCCTTCCCTCAGTCCTACACAACACTACAGTCCTTCCCTCACTGATACACAACACTACAAGTCCGTCTCTCCTCCTACACCACACACCAAGTCCTTCCTTCACTCTACAACCCTGCAAATCCTTCCTCACTCCCCACACAACCCTGCAAGTCCTTCCCTCCTCCTACACAACCCTGGATGTCCTTCCTTAACTCCTAACCAACCCTGCAAGTCCTTCTTTCACTCCTACACAACAGTGCAAGTCCTTCCCTCACTCCCTACACAACAGGGCAAGTCCTTCCCTCACTCCTACACAACCATGCAAGTCCTTCCTCACTCCTACACAACATTGCAAGTCCCCTCTCTCAACCCTGCAAGTCCTTCCCTCACTCCCTACACAACAAGGCAAGTCCTTCCCTCCTCCTACACAACAATGCAGTCCCCCTCACTCTTACAACCCTGCAAGTCCTTCCTCACTCCTACACAACCCTGGATGTCCTTCCTTAACTCTAACCAACCCTGCAAGTCCTTCTTTCACTCCCTACACAACAGTGCAAGTCCTTCCCTCACTCCCTACACAACAGGCCAAGTCCTTCCCTCACTCCTACACACAACTTGCAAGTCCTTCCCTCACTCCTACAAACCCTGCAAGTCCTTCCCTCACTCCCCACCCTGCAGTCCTTCCCTCACTCTACACAACAGTTAAGTCCTTCCCTCACTCTACACAACATTGCGTCCTTCCTCACTCCCTACTCAGCCCTGAAGTCCTTCCCTCCTCCTACACAACAGTGCAAGTCCTTCCCTCTCCCTACAACAATACCAAGTCCTTCCCTCACTCCTACACAACCCTGCAAGTCCTTCCCTCATCTTACACAACCACAAGTCCTTCCCTCACTCCCTACACAACAGTGCAAGTCCTTCCTCACTCCTCACACAACATTCCAAGTCCTTCCCTCACTCCTACACAACAATGCAAGTCCTTCCTCACTCCTACACAACCCTGCAGTCCTTCCCTCACTCCTACAAAACCTGCAAGTCCTTCCCTCACTCCTACTCAACAGGGTAAGTCCTTCCCTCACTCCTACACAAGTGAAAATCTTTTCCCTCACTCCTACTCAACCCTGGATGTCAGGTTAAATGACGTTAAACTAATGTTAAATGGCGTTAAACTAACGTTAAATGGCGTTAAACTAATGTTAAATGGCGTTAAACCCAACGTTAAATGGCGTTTAATTAAGGTTAAATAACGTTAAACTAACGTTAAATGGCGTTAAACAACGGTAAATGGCGTTAAACTAACGTTAAATGACGTTAAACTAACGTTAAATAGCGTTAAACTAACGTTAAATGGCGTTAAACTAACGTTAAATGGAGTTAAACTAACGTTAAATGGAGTTAAACTAACGTTAAATGGAGTTAAACTAACGTTAAATGGCGTTAAACTAACGTTAAATGGCGTTAATTCCCTCACTCTACAACACTACAAATCCTTCCCTCACTCCCTACACAACACTACAAGTCGCTTCCCTCACTCCTGCACACAATATTACCAAGTTCTTCCTCACTTCCACAATGCTTCACAGTCCATCCTCACTCTACAATACCTGATGTCCTCACTCCTACACCACTGCAAGTCTTCCCTCACTCCCTACATTACTACAAATCCTTCCTCACTCCCTACCATTCTACGTCCTTCCCTCACTCTACAGCCCACATAGTCCTTCTCCTCTCTACAACACTACAAATCCTTCCCTCACTCGCACACAATATTACAGTCCCTTCCACACCCCAACACCATTTCTAAGTCTTCCTCAGTCTACACCCTTTTCGTCCTTCCCTCACTGATACACAACACTACAAGTCCATCTCTCCTCCTACACCACACTAAAAAGTCTTTTCATCACTCTCCCAACCCCTGCAAATCCTTCCTCCCTCCCACACAACCCTGCGATGGCCCCTCCTCCCCACACAACCCTGCAAGTCGCTTCCTTCACTCCTACAACCCTGGGTGTCCTTCGCCAACTCTAACCAACCCTACAAGTTTCTTTGCTCCTACACAACAGTACAGTCCTTCCCCTCACTCCCTACACAACAGAGCAGAGTCCTTCCCTCACTTGCCCTCAGTCCTTCCCCTCAATCCTACTTAACACTACAAGTACTTCCTCACTGATTCACCACACTACAAGTGCTTCCTCACTGATTCACCACACTAAGTGCTTCCCTCACTCCTACACCACACTACAAGTCCCCCTCACTAATACACCACACACAGTCCTTCTCTTACTCCTACACCAAATTTAAAAACTCCTTCCTCACTCCTACACACACTAGTCCTTCCTCACTAATACACAACACTACAAGTCCTTCCATTACTCATACCTACTACAAGTCCCCCTCACTCCTACACACAGTCCTTCCCTCTCCTACACCATACTACGTCTTCACTCTACACCACCCTTCAAGTCCTTCCCTTACTCCTACACCCACACTAAGTCCTTCCCTTACTCTACACCACACTACATGTCCTTCCCTCACTCCTACACCATACCACAAGTCTTCCCTCACTCCCTACACCATACTACAAGTCCTTCCCTTACTCCTACGCCACACACAAGTCCTTCCCTTACTCCTACACCCATTACAAGTCCTTCCTCACTCCTACAAAACACTACAAGTCCTTCCCTCACTCCTACACCACACTACGAGTCCTTCCCTCACTCCTACACCACACTACAAGTCCTTCCCTCAATCCCACACCACACCACAAGTCCTTCTCTCACTCCTACACCACATTTACAAGTCCTTCCCTCACTCCTACACCACATTTACAAGTCCTTCCCTCACTCCTACACCACACTACAAGTCCTTCCCTCACTCATACACAACACTACAAATCTTTCCCTCACTATTACACCACACTAAAAGTCGTTCCCTCATTCATACACCACACTACAAGTCCTTCCATCACTCCGACACAACCCCGCAAACTTCCCTCACTCCTACACAACCCTGCAAGTCCTTCCCTCACTCCTACACAACCCTGCAAGTCCTTCCCTCACTCCTACACAACCCTGCAAGTCCTTCCCTCACTCCTACACAACCCTGCAAGTCCTTCCCTCACTCCTACACAACTCTGTATGTCCTTCCTTAACTCCTAACCAACCCTGCAAGTCCTTCTTTCACTCCTACACAACAGTGCAAGTCCTTCCCTCACTCCTACACAACAGTGCAAGTCCTCTCCTCACTCCTCCACATCACCGCATGTCCTTCCCCCACTCTTACATAATATTCATTGTTCTTTCCTCACTCCTACAGTGCTACAGTATCTCTACAGTGGTCAGTAGATTAGATTTCAACACACTGTTATAATCTGTTGTAGCATTTATGTGGACGTATTTAACCAACACTTAAATATATACAATACAACTTCCTGTCATGTTTGGTAGACTGCGTTATTTAGAGAATGTTCATCCTTTACTGTACTCTTGATCGTTTCTCTTGTCCATCTTGATGTTGCCTCGTCATCTGTACACCAAGTTATGGTCCTCATCCTCCCTGGAGTAGTATTTTCTGTTAATACCTGTGAAATTAAAATTTTATTAACCAAAAATACTTTTTTTGTATATATAGCAGGGCGACAAGAATTAAAATCACTCTTTCTTCATACTGTTATGCCAGGTCTCCTCTTTATCAAGAATTTACGACTAGTCAAGTCACAAGTCACACGAGTGGTCACAACAACAAGCAGGGTAAACACTATAATGACTCTTATATTATCTCCACCAAATTCTCAATAATAACCCTCAGATTAACTCAAAATATAGGTATCATGTTGAAGATGAATCATTAAATGCTTAACTTAGCATTATAAAGTTAAGAGACCACAAACAAATGTCAAGTAAAGGAACAATTTAAGTACAGTACAGATGACCACAGCGTAAATTAACCCAAACCCGAACCTCAGCCTCACCATACACTAGAAAAGTACAAAAGTATACACCACTTATCTCCGTATAAATACAATATATCCTGAGTCCAGACCAATTGTACCACATTTGCACCACACACTATCACCAGCCAGGCTCGTCTACCTCCCAGCACTTGCCGTGACCCACACAATTTGGATACCATGCCGCCAATTACCATACTATTTTCCCTAATAATAGCACAACGTTAAGCTGATTTACGTTTTACATACTTATTATAAATTAATATATATAACATACTAGACAATGTTTACATACAGGAACATATATAAAATATAGTCCTACCTACAGAAGAAGCAGTGTAATTACCTCTCAATCAAATATATTCAGTGACTTATAAAGCTCCCTCCCCAAACATAAAACACCTGTGCTTTATTTTCAATCTGGTGAATGAGATAGAGCATTTGCTACGAAATTCTCTCGCTCCTACACAACATACCAAGTCCATCCCTCACTCCTACACAATACTACAAGTTCATCCCTCACTCCTACACAATACTACAAGTTCATCCCCCATTCCTACACAATACTACAAGTCCATCCTTCACTCCCACACAACATACCAAGTCCTTCCCTCACGCCTACACAACATCCCAAGTCCATCCCTCACTCCTACACAATACTGCAAGTCCTTCCCTCACTCCCACACAACATACCAAGTCCATCCCCCTGCTGCATCCTTCCCTCACTTCTGCACAACTGCAGATCCTTCCCTCACTCCCTACACAACCCTCTGGGTCCTTCCCCTCGCCCCAACACTACCAAGCACACTACAAGTCCTTCCCTCCTCAACAACACCTAGTCCTTCCCTCACTCCTACATAACCCACAAGTCCTGCCCCTCCTCCCTACAACCCCATGAGTCCTTCTCTCACTCCTACACACCCTGCATGTCCTTCCTTAACTCCCTACACAACCCTGCAAGTCCTTCCCTCACTCCTACACAACCCTGCAAGTCCTTCCTCCCTCCTCCACACAACCCTGCATGTCCTTCCCTCCTCCTACACAACACTTCTTCCCTACACAACCCTGCATGTCCTTTCCTCCTCCTACACATCACTTCATGTCCTTCCCTACTCTACACAACACTTCATGTCCTTTCCTCCTCCTACACATCACTTCATGTCCTTTCCTCCTCCTACACAACACTTCATGTCCTTCCCTCACTCCTACACATCACTTCATGTCCTTCCCTCACTCCGACACATCCTTCATGTCCTTCCCTCCTCCTACACAACACTTCATGTCCTTTCCTCACTCCTACACATCACTTCATGTCCTTTCCTCACTCCTACACAACACTTCATGTCCTTCCCTCACTCCTACACATCACTTCATGTCCTTCCTCACTCCTACACAACACTTCATGTCCTTCCTTACTCCTACACACCATGTCCTTCCTCACTCCTACACATCACAGCATGTCTCCCTCACTCCATATTGCTTGTTCTTTCCTCCTCCTACAGTGCTACACTATCTCTACAATAGTCAGTAGATAAGATTTCAACACACTGTTATAATCTGTTATAGTATTTATGTGGACGTATTTAACCAACACTTACATATATACAATACAACTTCCTGTCATGTTTGGTAGACTGAGTTATTTAGAGAATGTTCATCCTTTACTGTACTCTTGATCGTTTCTCTTGTCCATCTTGATGTTGCCTCGTCATCTGTACACCAAGTTATGGTCCTCATCCTCCTGGAGTAGTATTTTGTGTTAATACCTGGTGAAATTTATTAACCAAAAATATATTTTTTGATATATTGCAGGGCGGAATTAAAATCACTCTTTCTTCATACTGTTATGCCAGCACTCCTCTTTATCAGAATTTACCACTAGTCAAGTCACAAGTCACGAGTGGTCACAACAACAACAGGGTAAACACTATAATGACTCTTATATCATCTCCACCATTCTTAATAATATATATAACATACTAGACAATGTTTACATACAGGAACATATATAAAATATAGTCCTACCATAATCAAATATATTCAGTGCCTTCTAAAACTCCCTCCCCAAAGAAAAAACACTTGTGTTTTATTTTCAGTCTGGTGAATGAGATAGAGCATTTGCTACGAAATTCTCTCTCTCCTACTTCATCCCTCACTCCTACACAATACTACAAGACCCTCCCTCACTCCTACACAACGTACCAAGTCCTTCCCTCACTCCTACACAATACTACAAGTCCTTCACTTACTCCTACACAACATACCTGGTCGATCCCTCATGCCTTCACAATACTGGAAGTCCTTCCCTCACTTCTACACAATACTACAAGTCCTTCCCTCACTCCTACACAATACTACAATTGCTTCCCTCACTCTACACAATACTACAAGTCCATCACTCACTCCTACACAGTACACCAAGTCCATCCCTCACTTCCACACAATACTACAAGTCCATCCCTCACTTCCACACAATACTACAAGTCCATCCCTCACTTCACACAACATACCAAGTCCTTCCCTCACTCCTACACAACATACCAAGTCCATCCCTCACTCCTACACAATACTACAAGTCCTTCCCTCACTCCTACACAAAATTACAAGTCCTTCCCTAACTTCTACACAATACTACAAGTCCTTCCCTCACCCCTACACAATAATACAATGTCCTTCCCTCACTCCTACACAATACTACAAGACCTTCCCTTACTCCTATACCACACTGCACGTCCTTCCCTGACTCCTACACAATACTACAAGTCCATCTCTCACTCCTAAACAACATACCAAGTCCTTCCCTCACTCTTACACAACATAGCAAGTCCTTCCCTCACTCTTACACAACATATAAAGTCCATCCCTCACTCCTAAACAACATACCAAGTCCTGCCTTCACTCCAACACAACATACCAAGTCCATCCCTCACTCCTAATACCAAGTCCTTTCCTCACTCCTACACAACATACCAAGTCCTTCCCTGCAGAGTTAATCACCATCTATTAAGTCTCCGATTCTTGTTTTTCATTCGACTTCTAAACTGTAATAAATTATGGTCACTGTAAACTACAATTCTCTGGTAGGTGTTGCCAAGATATAAGTTAAACTTTTCCAGTGCCATAAGCAGAGCCACAGCTTCTTTCACTATAGTAGAGTAATTCCATTGCACCAGCTCCAACGTCACTGGTAAGACATAAATTTTACTTACGAACCATTCAAAATCCTGTCTCTGCCTTGTCCAGTTCAACACGACTTCAGTCCATCTGGCAGTCGAACCCGAGGCCTCCATCATCCACAACAGGTACCTTGCCAGTGAGCCACCATACTGTGTTGAATAGTATATACACCAGTGTCAACATTAGATCGGGTCAAAAAGGGTATACATATTTTAAATTGCAATTTAGAATTTGTAATAGTCTAGAAAAGTTGCTCCTATATATAGTTTATCAAACTCCAACATATGGTATTAGTCTTGTATTATTACAGTAAAAGATGGCACCAATTTGCAGCCCTTAACTAATACTACGTAGATCTATCCATACTATTAATACTGAAATGTGCTCCTTAATTTGGGTTACTTGATCAACAAACACCTTTCCCTCAATACCAATATTTTGTTCTTTTTTCCATCAGTATATAATACAGTTATCTCTTATTTTTCCTCTTCAGTGTACAACAGTTTACATTACCCATCATCATCTCTGACGTTTGCCTCGAGCTGCTGGAGGCTGCCCACCATCCGTGCCTCCACACTCGCCTATTTTATTTTTCTATGTCGAGCATTTTCACCTATATGAAGGCTCCAATTCATGATATAAGTGTTAACAAATTATGTTTGATGAATATTGTTCACTTCTTTGATAACTGCCCTGTTCACACGGCACGAGAGATGAAGCAGTGGTCAGAGGAAAGGTCGAAGGAAATTGGTTTGAATTACAGGGGTTAGGTTAGGTTTCATTTCACCCCACATTATGGCTTCGTCCCCGTGCAATAATAACCTACCTCAGAGTTCCTTATTTACTATTTATGAATGTTCAGTCATACTAACTCCCTCAGTGGCAAACCTCTGGATGAAAGGCTAAATATAAAATGATAATACACGCGTAGTTGCTAGTGGCGTGGTTACTAGGGGCGTATCCAAAGGCTGAGTATTTTTGCTTACCATATATAGTTTCTGACGGGGCATCCTCCACTCAGGCGGAACTAATAGCCCTCCTTGCTGCCCTTCTCGCTGAGGAAGAAGCAGATGGTTTCTTGCCCCTTGCTTGTCTGCTACCACAAACACGAGGTAATACACAAACAGCAAACGTAAAACATGGAAATAGTGATCAAATACTGTATGACCACACACACACACACACACACACATGTTGCCGCCACCACTGCCGTACCTCTAATGTTCACTGGCAAGTGGCGAACCCGAGGTGCTTCGATTCCTTAATTCATTGGTTCGCTTTACTGATTCATATGAAAATAATTGACTGGACGGCGGAAAGAACACCATACAGGATTGGTCCGTCATCTATAATCTCATTAATTTTTTTAAATCACTTCTATCCACCATTAGCTAATAAAACTGATAATTATTAACGAAAGATAGTCATGAGTTTCGAAGCTTCGTCAACGATCCGCTCTTACGTCACTAAACTAGTCCACAACCAAACAAAAAGTTGGCTTCCACGGTCAGCATAAGCGTAATACTTCCATTACTATTTTTATTATTATTATTATTACTATTATTATTATTATAAATATTATTATTATAAATATTATTATTATTATTATTATTATTATTATTATTATTATTATTATATATATATATATATATATATATATATATATTAATATATAAGCTGTTGTACCAACTGTCAAGTGTCCCGGATAAACAAAAATTTCTCTCCTGGGAGCTTCTGACTTATGAATGGGATCATAAAGCGTATAAGGTGTTCATACATACAGCATAGGTAGTCCTCATTTATTTAAAAAACCCTCACAATGTGCGAATTTGTGATATGTCACTGGTTTATGCCCACATTTGCCCTTGAGAGGACTTGCATCCCACGTTTTTGGTGACGTTCCTCAGATGTTATAGCACTGATCATTCTTCAGGATGAGACCCACAACAGTCGACTAACATACCCACAGCTCGGTAAACAGAGGCAGCAGATGCCTAGGTTCTAGCCCTGTCCGGGATCGAACAGTAAATCTATCCGTTGTGAGTCAAATGCACTAAACTACCAACCATTACTAACTTTCTATTAGAAGCAATGTGTAAAGGGAGGTGGAGGGGTGAAGCTCGCAGCAAGGCTAGAGGTTATCTGTCTGACCTCTTAATATACAGGTGAAAGCTGTGACAAACTTGTCGGCTTCCACGCCCCTAGAGATGGCTGTCCTTCACTTGTCTTAGTCCGGAACACACAGTTTTTAATCATGGGAGCTCATAACTATTACTTACTATAAATAACTTGTGGTTAACAATTAGTAATTTATTGCCAAGTGTTGCATGTTCTCCCACTCACGGCCGTGCATCAGCTGATGGCTGACGCCTGTCTCCATATGATCCACATGCACAAGGTTCTTGTTGGTTGCTGCTCTGCTGGAATTTTTCGTGCGTATAGTCTGCAGTAATCTTATGACAGCATTGCAAAAAATGAAACATTGCGATAATCGGGTATTTTTATTATAAAACTAAAACTACGATAAATTTATATTCGAATTTGTGATAAACGAGGGCTAGCTGTGCTAACATGTAATAACACTTCCTAAAACTACAAAACAAACTATATACACAATAAAACAAAGGATTATTTATGGACACGGAGTTCTATCTCTCAAACTATATTGTCATTGTTGGACTAGTGTATTACTAACCTTGCTCTGTTCTTAAAGACCTTCATTGTTGAAGTGCAGTAATAACATTATAGCAACAACAACAACAGTAATGGATATGTTACATACCGATTGACCAAGACATATAATCAATATATACAGTACCGGTATACAGGCAGTCCCCAAGTGACGACCGTCCCAGTATTTTCATAATTCTGTATTGTTTAACATCACTTTATTTACAGTATTTACATTATTTGTTATGTATGGGATATTATTCTGGTTTTGTATGGGCAGGGTTTGCGCTTTAACCTATCCTAAACTATGGAATTAACACTGTTCTGACTTTCAAACAAATCGACTTATGATCAGGGTCCAGAAATGTATCCCTGTCATAAGTAGAAGACTGCCTGTATATATCCATTCCAGTCAATGTAACCTTTTAACTATGTCTCGAGAACTCTTAAGTGTGAATATATCTTGAATGATACTTTCCATAGAATGAAAATATCAGTAGTAACAGTAACAGTATCAAAAGACCTTCGCCTCTGGAAGCAGAGGAAGAAGAGCCAACCCTCGACTTGCTTGACCTCATTGATGTGACCCACGTCCGTCTTCTGTATCTGGCAACCTCCCGAGCAACCTCAATCGTGTTGACTCTGTAAGGAAGAAAAAGATAAAAATTAAGATGTTGTCAGTTCGATAAATACAGTTCACGCAATAAATTTATTTTTCTACATAGAGTAAAAGCACACTACTAAAATAGGAAGAGAAAAAGACATCTTCCTACCTGGGCTGAGGAAGGTAATGAACACCTGTAAGTGTACATGACTATATGTGGTAAGGGGAACTCCAGAGACAACTATTTGGTGATTTAGAATAGTTTTTTTATATGGATATGTATTTTTGTAAGTCCCGAGGAGGAAAAAAAGTAGAGTTTGTGGATTCGAAATGGGGGTTGGCTACCAGGGAACGCAGCCCGGCCCGGGGAAATTACGCCACTGTTTACGTTATGAGAAGACGCGCTAGCGGGGCCCAGTAACAGGTGCGGGGCCCAGTAACAGGTGCGGGGCCCAGTAACAGGTGTGTACCAAGTAGTTATAGCTCTATTAGGGTGCGTTTGGTAGGTTGAGCATAATGAGTGTTATATGAAGATTGTGATGAACTTGTGGTGGTATTTTGTAAGCCAGAATAAGGCTGGAGAAGGCTGGAGATGAACTGGGTATATAGGGTCAACAAGGTCACCTGAGAATGGCCTGGGCACCTGGCAGACTTACCTGAGGATGATCTGTACGCCTGGCAGACTTACCTAAGGATGATCTGGACACCTGGCAGACTTACCTGATGATGATCTGGACACCTGGCAGACTTACCTGATGATGATCTGGACACCTGGCAGACTTACCTGAGGATGATCTGTACACCTGGCAGACTTACCTGAGGATGATCTGGACACCTGGCAGACTTACCTGAGGATGATCTGAACACCTGGCAGATTTACCTGAGGTGGACATGACGGTGGTGAAGGTGTTGTAAGGGTCGAGCATTGTGGGTGATGGGTGAGCCGTCAGGGCCATGCAGGGTCTTCAGGGTGTCTAGCTGTCGTCGTGATACTTGCCCAGTCTGTTATTCAGAAGGTAAAGCTTGGTGATGCCAGGCAAAATTCCAAAAAGCTTATTACTTACATACCCTGTACAGTAATTGTGTCATTCTAAAAAAAAATAGTAATTTCTGCAGCCTTAATACGTCAAGACATTCAGAAACATTGTACTAACTACGGTCAAACATGTTAACGTTAAATCAGACGATTCATATTACGCTCAATAGCCCATGAAAGATGTTTCTATAACTTATTTCTTGAGTTCCCTCACCGAGACGTCTGTTTTCTCTATCGTTCACTTCAGTACCTCTAGAAAATCCCATGTTTACGTTTGTAAGTTTAAAATTACGAATGACTGTATGTGTTACCGTAATTGATGTGATCCATGACACTCATTATCATAGCCCAATGTGTACAGTATCTGAGTCAAACGAATGGGTATGTAGGTTCTTGTTGTGGCATCATGGAGTCTAAAACTGAGGTGCTGGGAAGGAGAATCACTTCTTGACGCTCTTTCTCCATTCCGTCGCACACCCCAATATTAAGTGTATTTAACTTGGTTGAACTTTGTTGAATATATCAATGTTCCAGTTTTAAACTAGTTGAACTTCTTATGTATCAAATAATTCTGTAACACAACTGGGCTCTTTCTGTGTGGAATGATACATTCATTCCCTTGCCAGACGTGTTTTGTGACATCGTGTTTTGACTTTCATTGCTTCTTGACGCTCCCCCTCTGTTGTATCAGGCAATGTGTGTATTGTTGCCGCTGCCAAGTATCGGTAGCCGCCTGCAGGCAAGATATCTAATGCAAGATGTTTTTAATACATCTAGATTAGAGTGACCATCACTATTGCCACTGTCGTGTAATAATACACTTAAGGACGTACTATTATTGAGTGTTGTAAGTGACAACTGAAGATCTATTTTTGCTACTTATAAAATACGACCTATTGGTCAGTTCTATTTTGTCTAGGTGTTACAGTAAAGTAATCAGTAATTGAACCTAAGTTTCGTTGTTGTGAGTGAAGGTTCGAAGTGTCACCATATTCAGACTTGCATTTCATAAACAATGATTCAGTATAATGTGTATATCACCGCTCACTCCTTCTAACGATAGCCATCACTGAAAATACTCTTGATAGCTCACCTACCTAACCTCTCATGCATACCACGCTAATTGAGAGGTTCATTGTGGATGTAATATTCTAAAGATAAAGCCTGGGTGGTGGTAGCTTTGAGATGTAAGTACAGTACAGTAATTATGCGAGTGCGTAAGAATAAAGAAGGATGTGGTTCTCCCATGCAGGTTAACCCACAGAACAGAATATAACGAAGTAAATCTGAGAATATAAGTAAATAAGAGAAAATAAATAAGAGACACTGAAAAAATACAATAAGTACTTTAAGAAAATGATTTATAAATTAAAGAAAATAACATAAAAACTTAAATAAGATAAATATAACTAAGACGACTATAGAGAGACAAATAAAGTAACATCAACAAGCATTGAAAATTTACCTTGTTACAACATCTAAATACTTCAAGACACCCCGAGACATATATCTACACTTGTAAACTGACTAAATTCCTAACAACAATTAGTATAGAGGACCAAGACACGTATACCATGAGGAGGACGAGCCAGGAGACAGGGGGGCCGCAGTAGAGGTGGGGGAAGGCACCCTGGTAATCGTAGTAAATGGTGGTGTCACCCATCAACCGCGTCACATTGGGAGACTTTACCATCTTGATGCTTCCCGCCTTCCTTAACTGGTGAGAGGATGAAGTGAGGAGGAGTGTGATCAGTGAGACAAGGTAAAGGAGAGGAAAAGGAAACAACGTGAGAATAATGTAATGAAGAATAAACTGAAGAAAATAATATGTGGTTGAGAAGCACATTTTTATAACACTTCTTTTTATTTAAACCTCTAAATCTTCTAAACCAAGTATAAATGTACAATATACATATATACTTTTACATACTCATACAGACTAGTGGAAGAAATCTTGTTTACATATGAATCAGTGTCAGGGTTCAAACAGAAACAGGATAACTCGAGAGACATGGGGGGGACATGAGACCGGTATAGCTGTATATTAAGTTCCTCAGGAAGTATCGTGATTATCAACAGAAGCTAAATGAAAGTTTAGTAAAGACAGACAAAAAGATGGATGTTATAACTGATGAGAGAGTTTGTGATGGGGTAAAAAAAATGAAGAAAATAAAGAAATACAAGGCAAAATTATTTCATTATTTGATAAAAACATCGACTGTCACCTTCACCTCCTGCCTGTGTTTATGTCTGTCTATGGCGCCGAGTATGTGTTTCAGTTCCTCGTTGTCCTCAGCCTCGTTTTGCAGCACATCCCAGGTGTCCAGTAATTTTAGTGGCTCCTGGATTGAGAAGAGAGAAGTTCTAGCACATATACAAGTACCTGTATTACATAATTGTCTTCTCACCTCTCTCATAAAATAGCGGCTGTAAACACATTAACTTGTGTATAGTTATGGACAAAAAGAATTTGGCAGGGAGGGACTATAAGTTGCATCTTCCTCATAATCAAACTAACAAAGAATCCAAATTGTTGTGTGGAAAGAATATCGTACTTATAATGGCCACCTCTATGTAAAGATGCCCAGTCTCCACCCACCCATGTACCAACTCCCTCTACTCCCTCTACAGTATTTGTTAATCACAATTTTACTTTGGTTTAAGTTCGTCAGTATTTAAAAGCTTCAAGGTTTGCAAAATCGCAGAAGATCCTAACCCAAACTATTATACTTGTGCAGTTTAATGTATACATTGATTGCTTGCCAATATAAACATTATCACAGAAAGATTTGCAATACTTACTTAATATCAGCTTCTCTCTTACCTAAAGGATCTCCAACACGTTCTTAAAAGACACGTTCTCTCTCCCTAAAGAGTACCAAGATATGTTGAAACACACGTTCATTATCTTGAAAAGAAAGGTATGAGACGTTCTGAAGCACATTCTTTAATCTACAGAAACTTTAGAAAAAGTCCTTCTCCCTCTGAGAAATTCGACACACTGATACAAACACAATCTGACACACGGGAGAAGATGAGGACATTCTCAAACAATAACTTCCTCTTACCTGAAAGAACTTGACAACAATTATTACTCCATCAGGTCTCTTCAGTGCTTCCTTTAGGTTCTTGTAGGAGGGGTTGTAGTGGATCAGCTGCACCTCCAATGGGAAACTGAGGCCCCCTAAGTGGTGCTCAGAGCCCCAGCGGAACACCATCTCCGCCAATAAGTAGCCCTTCGTCAGGTTACCCCCAATTAGTTCCCATTGCGGTGCCCCTATGGCATACCTCACCTAGGAAAGAAAAATATACTTAGTCCCCAAGCCCTTAAAAGATCATCAAGACTTTTCCTTCGCACAAAAAAGATAATCATTGCCTATATTCAGAACAGATTCAACTAATTTTTCTCTATAGCTGGTGATTATAACGGCTGGGTCACGAAGAAAAGAATAATAATAAGAATAAGACTTTACTCTGTTACCCCAGTCTTCACATTAACCACAAAGGATAACAATATAAAATAGGTTTACATGCCAAGGTTAAGGATAAACAACCAAGATTACCAGGTACAGTTTCATGACTACCTGGCTAAATCACACATACATACAGTCATACAGATGCTCGTGCAGAAGGACACACATACAAGACAGACAGACAAGGGATACTCCGTAAACCTAAGGAATGGGGGATAAAAATTAGATGTAAACTGAACTGTACAGTCTACCGCACCTCGATAACAAATGCCACGAGTTTACATTTACACAACTAACGCCGTCAGTTTGCACTACATGCGACAACAAGAGTGACCCAACAAGAGTGACCCAACAAGAGTGCTGTAGACTACCTTGAGGACCCGACCATCATTGGCGACGCTCACTTCTCGGCAAGACCCCAGATGTTTCCAGACCAGGTGTGGAGAATAGGTCACCTGTGCATGTTCCAACTTTAGATCTACAGGTGAGGGTAGAGCGCACTCTTGTTCCCCTATCCGCTGCTGCTTCTGTTGATGCTCCTGCTGCCAGTGTGGACCAATACTCGCCAGCATTACCCCGGGGAATGTTAGGCACTGATCCAAGGTGTTTGCACGATCTTTACCACAAACCAGGCTCTGCCGTCCCTCCTTCAGGCTACCACTGACAAAAGAACAGGATGTAAATGATCATATTGGGTCAAAAATGGTGTCAATGGGTGGCAGGTACCTGCAAAATTTACATCAGGTCAGAGATGGTCACCAGTGATACATTTCGCTGGATATATAACAACACTTACCGGTTTTCTTGAGGCATCATTGATTGCGAGTGTCAGAGTCTAAGACCTGAACTCATATTCGCAATGATTCTTACATTAATACTAAACTATCCATGAGAAAAAATATTTCATAATATTAAACTCTTTCTATACTGTTCTTTCAACAACAGTTTGGTCGACAAGATTGTGCCACAGCTTAGGTGCAATATGATCTCACATTACACTTAAGAAAAATGTAACATACAATTAATTCTTGACTAACATTATCACAATTACTGTCCCCTGTTTACTGTGTAATGATCACAGTCATACATGATAGTAAACATAAAATCAAATGATTCATATTACGCTCTATAGCCCCTAAAACATGTAGCTATGACTTATTCATGAGTCCCCCTACTGAGACGTCCGTTCACTCGCTGCTTCAGTTGCCTGAGACATCCGTTTTCTATCATGTGTTGACATCTCGTATCTCATGTTGATCTCTGTAGATTTAAATTTACGAGTGAATGTTTATGTGTTACTGTAAATCATGTATACCTGCTTACCGCTGAAGCATTCGAGATCCATTATGAGTGATGTTGAAAGCTTCAACTGTATTTACTGTTTGTAAAACTGCCAAGTGTGTTAGAGTTTGCAGTAGAGGCGAAAATCGCCAAACATAGAAAAGTTGCCCTCTTACTTACATTCTACCATATCACAATTGTTTGAATCCTCCTCCTTTCCCCAGGACCTCACCTGTTAAGGGGATCTTGTTCACCTGAATATATCTGCTATAGGATCTTCACGCACCTGAACAAGACTCTCCTGTTACCCAGGGGCTGTACGGGACGGAAGTTGTTGGCGATGTATCTCCGACTCAGTTGATTTGAGTTCTTGTGTTCCCTGACAGGCTGCACAGGATGGGGGCTGCTGCTCTTGTGTTTATGACCCCGATGAGTCTCACTCTTGTTCTCTTCGTTGAACTGCACAGGATGGGGGCTGCTGCTGTTGTGTTTGTGACCCCGATGAGTCTCACTCTTGTTCTCTTCGTTGAACTGCACAGGATGGGGGCTGCTGCTGTTGTGTTTGTGACCCCGATGAGTCTCACTCTTGTTCTCTTCGTTGAACTGCACAGGATGGGGGCTGCTGCTGTTGTGTTTGTGACCCCGATGAGTCTCACTCTTGTTCTCTTCGTTGAACTGCACAGGATGGGGGCTGCTGCTGTTGTGTTTGTGACCCCGATGAGTCTCACTCTTGTTCTCTTCGTTGAACTGCACAGGATGGGGGCTGCTGCTGTTGTGTTTGTGACCCCGATGAGTCTCACTCTTGTTCTCTTCGTTGAACTGCACAGGATGGGGGCTGCTGCTGTTGTGTTTGTGACCCCGATGAGTCTCACTCTTGTTCTCTTCGTTGAACTGCACAGGATGGGGGCTGCTGCTGTTGTGTTTGTGACCCCGATGAGTCTCACTCTTGTTCTCTTCGTTGAACTGCACAGGATGGGGGCTGCTGCTGTTGTGTTTGTGACCCCGATGAGTCTCACTCTTGTTCTCTTCGTTGAACTGCACAGGATGGGGGCTGCTGCTGTTGTGTTTGTGACCCCGATGAGTCTCACTCTTGTTCTCTTCGTTGAACTGCACAGGATGGGGGCTGCTAGTGGTGTACTTGGGGCTCTGTTGATCTGCTTCCCTCTTTTCTCCGATGGGCTGTACCGGAGGGAAGTTGGTGACGTATTTGTAGCTTAATCGATCTATGTCTCTGTTTTCTGTGGTGGGTTGTATAGGAGAGAAGTCAGGTGTGGTGTGTGTGTAGCCCAGGTGATATATGACTTTGTGTTCCTTATCGTGATATTTACCATCAACATCGAAGTCCTTGGAGTCGATATCGTCATCATCATCGTCATCATCATCGTCATCATCATCATCATCCTCATCATCCTCATCATCATCATCATCATCATCATCCTCATCATCATCCTCATCATCATCATCATCATCATCATCATCATCATCATCATCATCATCATCATCATCCTCATCATCATCATCATCATCCTCATCATCATCATTAACGTCGAAGATCTTGTGATCAAAGTTGTCGTCATCATCATCATGAAACATGTAAAAGTTCCTATCCTCTACATTACGGTAAGAGTCCAAACCGTGTTTACCATCACCAGTGACATCTCGGGTAGTACGGTGTCCAATTTTCTCTTTCTTGTTATTTTTGTGGATAAGTTCTGTACGACTGATGTTCTCGATGTCATCATCGTCATCATCATCAACAATGGCTGGCAGATTTCTTAGACCACTGAAGAAGGAGTGGGGGACCCTATGTGGTCGTCTGAACACCGTCCACAAGACATTCTCCGTGCAGGGTGGCGTTGTTAGTGACCCCTCGTACCTGCCGGTGAAGTAAACATTAGGGAAGGACACACACATACACACACACACACCTTTATTGTATAGTGTACATTAAGTTTGTCTAAAATGTATTATAATTTGTCAGCTTCCTTTATAAATAAAGCTACACTCTATACTACCTACTAACCGGTCTTCAGCCTCCAGGTTAATGGTTGACGCTGATTATAGAAGAAAATAACACAAAAGGTGTGCTGACATGGGCCTGCGACACCGACACAAGGAACATAATCACATCCTCTCGAACACTCACCAAGAGGCAGGTGATGGTCTGTATAAAAGCTAGGGAGCAAGATTTCGTACTGGACAACAAATGCTTTGTACCAAGATCTATAAGAATAATTGAAATGAACCCTGATATTATTGTGAAATTAATTATTCTTTGGATGGTTGCCATACATCAATAAAATTAATGCAGCCACTTCTGACTCTTACAAATGAGCAGAATTCAGTACCACCCCCATCACTGATCACGTCACCCAGGTAACAGAACTCGTCGACACAGTCCAGGAGATATCCTTAAGGTTGAGTTTCTCCAGCCTTGCTGTGGGCACATGGTTACCTGCACATAATGAACATTTAAAGTCAGCAACATCCTGCAGTCTGCCATCTACTCCACTGCACCTTCCACACTTATTGCACAATACTGAGTTGCTGCCAAGACCTTTCTTACAGACAGCAAATGGCCAATTTCCACTTTCCACCACAGGTCCCTCACCCACACCATTAGTCAATACTTTTGTTTTTGATATATTCACTCAGGACCATTGATTCCATTTCTTATATTTCTCCACTGCCTCTTCAGCACCACCTGCTATCAGAACCAAATCATCAACATTCAACAACTCCCAGGACAGACCAGTCCTTAAGTCCCCGTGATATTGCCTCTAACATCATGATAAACAGAAGGTGGATCAAGACAGGCTCCTCATGAACCTTACTTTCACCAGACAAGTATTAGGACATGTCTGGTGAATATCTGCTGCTGTAGCCTGTAGTGTTGTGGTGAAAGTCCTGTAAACTAACGTGTATTAGGTGAGCTCCTCTCTAACACATACTCCTTGTTGTGTACTGTACCCCACTGTACCTGTAGAAGGTGGCGTCGTCGAGGGGTAGCAGCTGGCGGAGATAGACGGGTGTGGTTGTGGTATTATTAATTTGCAGAGGCTGGAGAAAATTGAACCAATTTTGGGTGGCAGCCTGATGCTCCTCCTGTGTGTAGTGGCAGAAAGGACCCATCTCACGCCCCGCTACCTTGAAGTAACACTCGGCCCTGATGAAATGACAGTGGGGGTTAGTTTCTAGGATGATAGTATATATAAAAAGCCAAGTCGACTCAATAAACAAACCTGTACAAAAATTTTATAATAAATTGAATGTACAGTATTTACTCATCTACAGCACTTCAAATAATCTACCACATATAATATCTGTATTGTATACCTGAGTGTAAGTGTGAGAGCCATGAATACAAATATTGCTCTCTAAGGGATAATGTGGAAACTTTTTGCCACCTCTAAGGAGTTAATAACAGAAATTTGAATCCATAAAAGGCTATATCTGACAATGCTAACACTGTGTTAAGAGGTACTGTATCTTTGGTGTTTTATTTATAAGATTATCATAACTGGAGTTTATTATCATTGTTTATATATTGTAAAAAAAAATATGAACCAAAAATTCTACATCTTCTCAATAAATGACGAATTAAACAAACTTATATGTACTTAAGTGTATCAACTCCCTGCACTGAACAAAACCTTGGCTAATGATCAGTGATGAATACTGGGGTACAAGCTGTGGAATGATCACAAACTGTGTTATTTTGGCATGACAGAATTCCTAGGTTTAACCCCTTTGAGTAAGAGGACTTTACCCCACCAGACTACAATGTTATTATACTCAAGGGGTAAATCATGGGAGTAGTGTTAAAAAAAATCTCTCAGTTACTTACCTAGAAATCAGGTCATCAGACGTTGAGGGCATTACAGCGTGAGAGAGCGAGTCCTCCAGCATCACCCCAAGAACCGCCAGACCATCAGCATAATTAAGAGCTTTCCCCACTCCCCCATACCTGACAGACAGTGACAGTCATTTATCTGATGAACCTGACCTTACTATAGATTCTTATCCTAATAATAAAACAAAATAAACATACATATATCTGTTAAGTATGAAGGAACTACATAGAGGTCAGGTAAAGCATTATCCCTCTGTGCATAAGTCAAGTCAACGATAACTTTCCTCTCAGTCAATGAATATATTAGGTTATTGACAATTTTCCTGTCAGTGAATAAGTAGGTTAGTTTAGTTTAGGTCACCTTAAGACAGTGACAACTTTCCTGACAGTAGCTTAGTAGGTTAGTGATAATGTAAAGGCCTTGTTTAACACAGCCCCTCCTGATCATCAACAGATCCACCTAAGTAATATAGCACGTACACATGAACTTTGACCCAGTGACCCTAAAATCAATGGGGACTCCCTCTCCCTCAGGTCAAGGTACAGTACAAGTTTTACACGTTTCTTTGATGTTTGGGGACTCGGATTATGGATCAGTAATAAATATTCTGTTTCTAGTAACATTGACCTTCACCTTTGACCCAATAATATATGGAGGACCTTTGCTGTGGTAGGTTAAGGTACCCGGGTAAAACGTTGAGAGGATCATGATAATTCAGCTACATTCCAGACACCAGAGAACAACAGCCAAAACTGACTTGGGTGATGATGTTATGTTCCTGTGGTTAACATGCATACAAACAATTATTCTCACTTAACAAAAATAAGTACTGGTCTGAATAAATGATAACCTCACAGTTTTTTCTTGATACATTTTAGGCACATCCAAATTGTTATTGTTCGGTAAAGAAAATGACGTTCAAGTTACTATTATTCTCATATATAATATAAAAGACATTAAAACAAATAAGATTAAGTTTGCTTGTCCTCTTGGTCACCTCATCAGTCTGTCGGTCTGCTTATTCATTAAAATCATTATACAACACCATTCAGTTACTTACTCCTTCTTGAAGTGCACAAAATGCATTTCCCCAGAGAAGGAACATCCCTGTAACAGATGCTCTG
This sequence comes from Homarus americanus, assembly GCF_018991925.1. Lineage (NCBI taxonomy): Eukaryota > Metazoa > Arthropoda > Malacostraca > Decapoda > Nephropidae > Homarus > Homarus americanus. The sequence continues at coordinate 2,117,980 of NW_024732415.1, read as the reverse complement.
AGCCAATGTTGCTGCTCGTCCCCCAGTGGAAATGGACGCTATCTAGCAGGTAGATCCCCGTCAGCCCTCCTCCAGACACTGTTGGTCTCTTGTTTGAGTCAGGAAATAACTTCACCTTCAGTGAGTGGCCCGTGTTTTCCAGCGTCACGTTGATCAACTTCATGCAAAAAGAAAATAAATCAAGTTTTGCTACAGCCTATATGATAAGGTGACAAACTGCTCGTCATTAGTCTACCACAAGAACAAGTGCCAGAGTGTTGCCACAGCACCAAGTGTGAGCTCCCTCAACCCCTTGTGCAATACCAACTGGAAGTGTCGTATTGCACCTTAAACATTCTACCCTCAATTACATGTCGTGTTAGGGACTGTGTTTATTTATGATTTTCTATTTAAAATAATATGGAACTTTAGGCCATAATTAGTTTTTGTGTTGTCTGATCTCCGATCACCTAAAAATCAAATGAGGACTTAAATCCAAAAATATTTAAAAAGGTGTCTGGCTGTACTGAATCAATATTTATGCAGACAAGAAAATGGAGCAAACCAAAAACAATAACCATATCTTCACCATGCATGGAAGACAACAAGGTCCACTACACAGAGAACCAAGTGGTTCCCTGACCCCATGATTGTGTTACCGTACCACAGTGCACTCTAGTGAAATATAAATCATTAAACTGCACCTCATAACACAATATAAATAAAAGAATTATGATTCAAAAGAACGATTCTTCCCCTCTCCTCCCTAACCCATACTCAACTTACGCCATAGTTAGTGAAGACAAAAGGTGGTGGGGTGAACTCCTCGACACTGCTGCAGTCGATGGGGGACTGCCTGCTTCCTAGACACTGTCGCTCAATCTGCCCCCACGACTCTGTATCATCATAGCTCCAGCTCTTATTTGCCATCACCCTACAACTAAAGAGAAACTGTTAATGTTGGCTCCTCTGTCGTTACCGGGATAACAATATGAAAGATTAACATAGTACAATGTTTTACCTTTGAGATTGGATGTAAAAAAAAATCTTTTGAGTGTGTCCAATGGTAAACTAGGGAAAATTGATGTGATAAACCAATATTGTCCACACACACACACACACACACACACACACACACACACACACACACACACACACACCTGGCCAGCAACAGTAGCAATAGCGGCTTAATCACGGTGATAGTGTTCATTCTGGCGTAGACGCTGACCCAGCTGTTCCACCTCCAGCTGTAGCAGTACCCAGGATCAACGTCGTCCACTCTTCTACACCAGCGGTCCTGGAGGAGGAGCACAGAATTACATGAAGATAGAACAATGCTGTTATAAAATAAACTAATAATACAGCATAAAAATCATCAAGTACTTCATATATCAATCCCAATTAAAGCCACCAGATAGAGCCAATCAAAGATGCAGCACAGATCATTCAGCAAGCCCTCCAGGAGGAAGACTTGAAACTTGAAGATGCAATTCTATGATGCGAGTGTCATGGGGAGTCCTGAAAAACATTGCTCTTCTAGAAAGTGGTACTTCAGAGACTATCTCAGGTTGATCTTGTAGATTTGAAATTATGAATGACTGTATGTGTTACATTAAATCAGATAAGTCTGCTTACAGCTGAAAAATTCAAGATGACTGGATTGAAGTTATTGTCAGTCTTATCCATGCGAGTTATCCATCACATTTGTTTAACTCTTACGATCACGACAGGTTTGGGAAGCGGGTGTGGATGACCCGACCAATAGCAGGAGGGTGGATGACCCATCCCCCATCCACATCATCGTGTGGATGACCCGTCCAACAGAAGCAGGGGTGGATGACCCTTCCCTCACCTACATTACGATGCGAATTACACGTTCAACAGTAGATAGTGTGGATGATCCCTCCTACATCCGCATCATGGAGTGGCTGACCAGGACAGCAGCAGCAGGAGTATGAATGACCCCTCCCTCACCCACATGGCCGACCTCTGTAATGATCAACACAATATTTTACCATAAATTTCTACTTAACTTTCTTATCTTTTTACCAGAATAAGAATAATAGATAAATTGTGTACAGGTACATGTTTAAGTATAAAGCACTGGTACACGTTTAGGTATGCATTTACTTTTGTCCTCTTCGCCACTGGGCGGTCGGTCAGGTCTCTGTTGCGCACTGTTGGCAAGTACTGGGCATGTACTGGCTCCTGAATGTATCTGTACCTCGCCAGTGTTGGCTAAGTCTGGTCTTGAATGAACTCACACTTGGTGCCGTCGCAACACTCTCTGACGGATTGTTTCAAAAGTTTACATTTCTAACTCCGAAAAAGTTTGCCCTCACTATTTTCTGGACTTGTGGCTTCTTCAACCTTGAGATGTGACTCCTTGTGGGGCGAGCGTCCGCCAGTTCCAGGTATGGACACTCGACTGAGTAGTGCCCTCTGAGATGTTTATAAACTTCCGTTAGGTTACCCTTTGCAAGTCTGTAGTATAAACTAAGCAGTTGTAGGCGTTCTAATCTCTCTGGATAACTGAGTTGCCGTAGTGCAGGCACCAGTCTGGTGGCCCTTCTTTGGACATTTCCAATCATGTAACAGTCCCGAGCATATCCCGTGGACCAGACGGGGAAGCACATCACACTTGATTCACCTTCTTCTCGCAATGGCCTGATAACTTCAATTTATTTTTAACATACACACCCAGGTCCTTTTCACATTCAATCTCTATTAATGCAGTTTCTTCATCCCGATGGGATATATGATACGACCTAGGTGACATTGAATCTTAGCAGCCGTTTCTTCGACCACTCTTGAAGCAGACATATTTCTGTAGCTCTTCACAGTCAGTTTGGTTCTTAATTTCCCTGAATAACTTGGCATCGTCCGCAAACATTTGCATGGAGGAGTGTATAGCTTTTGGCATGTCATTTATGAAACAAACAAACAACAACGGGCCCAATACACTGCCCTGTGGTACCCCACTTGTCACAGGTACACAACACACTGCTTGCAGTCATGAAGTCTCCGTTCCACACTAGGAGTCCTCCCCAAATCCTGTACCCTCCCAGTTTAATTCTCAGACTTTGGTATAGTAGTGATATTTTAAAGCCATATGAACTGGATATTAGGACATATTATATTTTTTGGGGGCACGTGCCCAGGTCCCCCCATTGGATCTGCCAGTGGCCTGAATCGATAAATGGGTTGAAATATATGGAATCCTTCTACAACCCAAGGCGTACTTTTTAAGGACACTGGGCGAGGCTACCGTCACTATGTATGGTCAGGAACTTACCTGGGAGATGCTGTCGGGACTTATAGATAAGACGGTGAAACTGTATATGAGGAGGAAGCTTTTGCGTCTGTAACCTGATGGGAGAAGTAAATAAAGTGATCTCATAGTGTAGAGGAGACCGAGGGTGCCATTACCTCCCTGCGTGGAAAAAAAAATACTGGAAAAGATACGAAACCCGACCCATGAATGAGGCGGAGAAGGACGAGTTGGCTAAAAAAAATGGTGTGAAAAAGGTCGCGAAAACTATCAATCAAGATGACTTAAAGAGTCAGTGAACTCATTTTCCCTCCTTTGGTGGAACTAAAACAAACATCAGTGACAGTCAACTTGTCTGAAAATATAACTAGTCACCCCACCAGTTGCTGGCCGTTGTGATCCCTCGGACAAATGAGGATTACCTTACCTTCTGCTCGACTGAAGGATGGAGGAACAACTCTTGTAGATGTCTCTCATTAAAGACGTTTATCACAGAAACAGTCCGTAACAGGGTAATAAGACCTATCATGATTAAGCAAATTACTTCAAATAATGTGCATATGATATGGAAGAATTCGTTGGTGAGGAGTCTGATTAATTGACAGTTCTTGTGGCAGTTATCCTTTGTGCATAAAATAAGAGGTAATGGAAACTTTCACCCTAACTTACCACAACACTGGCAGGCCTCAAGCTAAGTCAGACCTAACAGTAACACAACAGTTCGTGTTTAGAAGAACTAGCGAACATCTGTTATTAGCGCGATTATCTGGAGAAATCGTCATTTAAGGAGTCCCAGGTACAATGGAATACTGTACTCACTACCGTACTGAGTTACCCGACTTAGCCTGGATGGGAGGACAGGAGATAGTACCTGACCATTCCCTGAGGCCACCCGCATCTCTATAGACACAGAGAATGTATTCTATATACTATACTGTATATACATTACTGACCATTTCCTGCTATTAAAAAGTGACGATACCTCGACTATCGTTACTTACCTCAATCATGACTAACAGGATATATTAACACTTACCTTAAACACACAAACTCAAGATCCTCCTCAAGAACTCAGACAACAAACTCAAGAACCCTTCCACTAACCGTTCCACGCTAGTCATCCAACAGATAATGAGGCTATGAGACCTGTTTTACTGTTCCTTATGATTAAACCGGATTCCTGAATTTAGTATACCGTCGTGGATAAAAAGCGAGAACGAAAACAATCGGTATTTATGCCCACCAGTTTAACACAACAATTTCTGGCAACTTATTTCTACTTGATATGATTTTTGTCAGCGTGAAGAAATTAGTGAAACATGAAGACAGTGGATACAAAGAAGAAGGTAGAGGTACAGTAGGACTAGATATAATGAGAGAACGGGGATAGCACAGTAGAGAAGACAATAAAATAAGAGTAACTAAAAAAGTGATAGGGTTAGTAATGTCCGTACCAAAGCATCAGAAGTACGGATAAGTACAAGAATGCCAGGAAAAATTATTCTGAACATGGTAGGTAAAGTATAAGGAAGGATACTTACTGACCATGTAATATACTCCAAATAAATACTCAAAGGAGAGGACGAAAGAGGTTTTAGGAAATGTTTACAAATGGGGAAGTGATAGAGTTAAGCTGAGAGAGAAAAAATGAGTTAAGATATACACGATGGCCTTATGGGAGCTGTTGACCTTGCAGGGGTACGGTGAAGTATACTGAAGGTTGTCTTAGAGATTTCATAAATAAAGGGATGACTATGTTAGATTTTACGGTGATGTGTGTGATGATTAAAGTTACACATAATGGTACTCGAATGAACACACAGGTACAGGCCAGACACCACACTGTTTAACATGTTTATCACGAGGTACAGTCAGATGAGCATCGACTATGAAAAATGAGGGAGGAGACATGGAGAAGCTGTAGGTGAAGGGTGAAGGGAGGTTAGCGATAAAAAATAAGTATGGAGGACAAAACTAAGTAAAATATCCCGTTTTGTTTTTAAATTGTGAGTAAGTTTCTTCATAACTAAAGAATATTATGAATACAAATGGCATAAAGTTATTGTTTAATAAAGTAAACTGTTCACAGAATATGCTGAGGGTGGTGACTGTACTCACCGAAAAGTTAATAAGGAAATATGAAGAACTTAAAGGCTTTAGTCACCCCTGTTACTCTGTATATCAAGTCAAGGTTGTCTTCACCAGCTACTAGACCATCGCATTGGTTCAGGTGATCAGACGTTAGAAAAAGACGTAAAGTCAGCAGGTAATATACTCCTCGAAAGCAATATAAGCGCCATAGTGTATTACATTAGATCAGTTCGCAATACATTGAATTGAATTGAATTGAATTGAAACAGTTTATTTAGCCAGAAAACACAGATACAGAGTGGATAATAATAACAATATTAACATGGCTGAGCCAGTTGATAACCTAAGCTCTCTTTTAGGCACCTGATATATACTATACATTTATCTCAAGGAAGTATTATGTAACATTTAGTAACATCTGGAATAGTACAATAGCATCGCCAAATGCTGTGCCACCGATGGCAATAATACAGAACCAGTCGCTTACCAAGGCTGTGGGAGCAAAAAAGTGTTTGCAATTTTAAGACTAAACCCGGAAAAGACCACAAAAGAGCAAAAAGGGAGGGTCGAGGGACGGTAAATCAGCCACCAACCGTCTTCCACCCGACTCGATGTAAACAACGGTAAACATTCTGGACACTGAGCGAGTCCTTACCTTAGCCTGGATGACCTCTGTCATTCTGGAGGACAATACTGGTGATGTTCGCAGCCACATGGTGAAGCTTTGTGACTATTATAACCCAGCATGCACCAATGAAACAGGGTATTATTTCTGTTCCGTACTGTCTCCGTGTCCCAAATTAACTCAAGAACGAGCTTGTGAATTTGCACCAAACTTGGAAGTTTGATTATCATGTGACATGATTCACATGATAAACTTTTGGTGAGAACCGCGCCAAAGTTTACTAAGTTTTGCCGAGACAAAGATTCGCACATACGGTTTCCGGCAGTTAAAGAAAACGGTTCGCGGGCATGATTTGTATTAGCTCAGAGAATAGTTAAATAATATTATTATTGCTATTATCGTTATTTTTATTAATATTCATCATTAATATCGTCTACATATATGTAAAATAGTCTTTATATACACCAAAAAGTAAAACCGTTGACCAACCCACGCTCGGTTTGACCTTCTCCCCCTCCCTCATACCTACACATCTCCTTCTATTAATGGTGTTCCCTCAACTCTTTGTCTACTGACGCCGGGTACAAGATGTCAGGTTCTACTTACGAGGCACAGTTAAGTACGTATAATTGCATTTATTCATATACATTTTTAAACATATACTTTATCGTACTTATCAGTAGGAAATCTTATGTTCTTATACTTCCTGCTTCTCCTTAATTGTTTTTGTACTCATTAACAAGGTTTTTATACGCGTTAGGGGTATGAGTTATTTAAATAGTGAGGAGAAGATGGGGGGAGAGTAGAGACGGGAGAGCAGGTGTACTGTAAGGGTGTACCAGAGAGGTCAACATGTTGGTAATATATCTTAAAGACTTAGCGGGCAACACCAAGAATAATAAAAAAACACGAACACTGGTTTTAAACACGGGTATATTAATTTAAATCTGACTAACTGTGAATTAGAACATAAAATGATTGACTCACTGGAAGCTACGGTACAATGGTGGCAGTCAGAATGTGGAGTAAATCGCAAAAATCACTTAATGAACACATAGGTCTATTTTTTAATACAGAGACCCACACTTCCCGGTAATATACAGAACAGGTCAGCTATCAGATTGATTGTTTCGATATCAGTAAACTTTTCTGTTTCATATACCGCATCCAATGTTTACATATTTGTTTGGATATAGTGAAGTGTGTCAGGAACTCATTCAAGGATAAATTACATTGCTTACCGATTAATACTGTAAAAAATATCAACAGGGTTAAGGTCACGTATATTATTCGATTAAGTTACGTAGAAACTCAGGAAGCCGATCACCTTGGTCGTCTCGGGGCGCCTAGTGAACTGACACGTGGCGAAGAGGATAATTAGTGAACAAACAAACCAACTGTCCTGTAGCCTCTGGCAATAACAGGACAACAGTATCACCTTTACCGATGTGCCGTTCATTAGTGCTCAGGTGACGCAACCCCCCGGGACCACCACCTAACACCATCAACTTCATAAATCCCACTGATATATTCGTAATCGCTGGATGGATTATCTCGGGAGCTTTAGTTATTTGAATATCTAGATACCATTCTACTTAATAATGTTCATGGATTATCGCAACTGAGGTTAATTGCCTCATTAATATTGAACGCTATCTTTGTGACAAACTACCTTTCACTTTAATTTGTTGTGTAAATTATATTGTTATTTTGAATATCATCATTATTGTAAGAAATGCGAAACGTTAATAATCTTTGGAAGCATTTTTATATCGGAGGCAGCTCCAGTAGATAACACAATATGTAATGGAGCCTAGCTTACTGTATACTCCCTCCCACTCCCAACACCGCGTTCCATATTAACACCATGACCTTCAATACATTTATCATCACCATTGCACCAGGGCATCACTCACTCACTGTCAATATTATAACTCGTTGATAAATACCACATACTGTGTACACATGACTACAAAACCACACCGAATCTACGATATGTTAATCTCAAATTTATTACAAACAATAAACTGTATCATTGCATTTTTTATTTATTTTTTTTATTTTTTACAAGACAAGAATTTATATTTTTTCTCCCATAACTATATTTTTGGCGTGGGAAGAAACAGACCTTTTGGGATGAACACTTTGAGAAGGTCGAGGCTGAGAATAAATATAGTTAGCCTAATAAGCTAACTATAGCGAAACTTCTCCAAAGAACACAGACCCACCAAATAACAATAACACAACGCAATTATAGACCCAGAGACAAGACATAACTATAGAACCAGAGACAAGACATAACTATACGTCCAGAAACAAGACATAACTATAAACAGGCACGACATTCTATAGATTGACCCACTTGGATCAGTATGCCCACGGCTCCCTAATCCGGCCCTACTCGTAACTGTGCACGGATAAGAACATACAGTACTTAACTAGTTGCCTAAATGCACTGACACAAAGCTATTAGTTTAAACTTCATAAAGACGAATTTGTATGAGTAGTTTATTTTCACAGTTGCGAGACAAAGTTAGGATATGAATTTCATGAGAATTTGAGCTGAACATCGAAAACGTTTTTGTCGATGACCTATGTTTACCTTTCAAGCCGGGGTTGCTTAACGTGACCTCAACTGTATATTTGAATTTGATGTCTAACTGTGACCTACAAATACGACCCCACTGACGTATACTGGCCACTGAAGACGGGATATCAATTCGAATCTGTATTTATTCTGGACCCGACAAGTCCAAATTCTACAGAACCACCCTGGCTTTCCAGTAGGTCAGGCCGGCAAATACCAGCGAACGCGAAACTGTTATTTACCGCATATAATGATTGTTGTCAAGTGAGTGTTGAACAACAATCTACCTTGACACTACAACTCTTAAAACTTATAGTGAAGCAAATGTCTTCCAGCGCCCCGCTATGCGATTGGGTTATAAAAACAGATCGGTGGGAATGTTTGGAAAATAATCAGTAACTCAATAGGAATGTGATCATCGTATTCAGATAACTTGCTATTCAGCCCATCATTTTTGACAGAGAACACGTTACGAATATTGCTGGAAATAATAAGCCGGGGACACAAAACTTTAACTTTACTGCACTTGGAAAATTAATTGTTCGCTAGGTATTACATTAAATTGTTAGAGCTGCCAAAAATCATTTTATTCTCTTTAAATACGGTATCTGAGGGTTAATTGTCTGTTTACATAAAATGCATCATCTACTGGCCTCAACCATAAATAAAGGTTTACTCTACTCACCAGATAACGTCGACCTTGTGACAGAAGAACTGGAGCCTTCAAAATAATAGCAGTCACAAACCACTCTGACTTCCAGGTCGAACTGTGTGTGTGTGTGTGTGTCTACATTGAGGTTTTTCTTACTTCCTGGGAAAGGCTGTCACCGCCGCATGGTTGTGTAAGGTACGGACACTAATTACTTATTCGATAGACTAGAATTCAAACACAATAGCTGTCCTGTAGCCACCCTGCAGTACAAACAGGACAACTGCCCGTGTAGCGCCCTTACCTCACTGCTGTCCTTCAATGACTACTTCACTAGACGACCCACACCCACTAACCCCCTCCCCCTGTTACCGCTTCCACCTAATGCTTAAAATAGCTGCCCGGATTAACTTGAAAGATATGCACCGGGATAATGCCTTTTTACTGTCTAATGAGGCAAACTGTACCACTATACCATTGTTGTTTCCTACATTCGAATTATTTTCTCGAGTCCACCGTTCAACTAACTCCCTGTTGCTAAAAGCGAAAACCAATTCATACTCAGGTGAATTGCCTGTCTACATGACCTTGAATAACCGAAGTATGACGGATGATTTGGGCAATCCCCTCATAAATAACAAAGCTCTATCCCCCCATAAATAACAAAGCTCATGGCAGATTCGACATAAATCCATAAATTACGTTATTTCTACGTTAGCGTTATCACGCTGTGACATTTTTATAGGATAGTATTATTGTTACGTAAGACTGGGAGAACCACTTTCATGTGGACCATTTAATTTGTTATCTACTCCCAGACAGTATTATGCAAGTAACATCGATTCCTGTGAGGGTTATTTACGCCATGGTCAACACCAGGTATAATAATATAGCTTTACTTACTGGTCCACGTCGATTCATTAACTGGTCCCCGTTTCTTAAGGAGTCAGAAACTAGTACCAGTTTAGACGAGTCATGCAGTGTCACCAGTTCGCCAACACTACTGTACACAAATCATAGTCTCACACATATCTAAGTTAATGCTTGTTTATGTTATAATGCATTGGTGCACTTACAGGATCTTAAGTGCACACTCTAGTTAGTCAACACAAGTCATCAACAAATAAAAAAAAATTATATACATGTGCAGTGTTGGTAGTGCATTGGTAACACATTTATCTCTCGTGTATGTCGCCGGTTCGAGTCCTGGCCAAAGACACATGTGAGAAGATTTTTATTCAGTGTGGCACGATACCAAATATCTCAGGTAACAAACAGCAGATCGAATGGTTAGTAAAATGATAAGTGCTGAAATGATACTCTCTCCGGTTCTTGAAAATGTTTATCACGTGTGGTTTCCCTCTAGAAGAATACCGTGTTTTCTGCAGAGTTCATATTGAGGGAGAATGTTTCTTCACGGGGAGTGGTTACAATAAAGAGGGAGTGGAATTACCCTGAAGAATAGAATTAATAAAAGTGAAGTGATAAAATACAAATAAAAATAACTGGGAAGAATGCTGAGGCTGTACTGTATTACTGCGCTTCAACAGCTAAGGTTGTTAAGGTAAAGATACTCCAAGGTAGTGGTAATAATTCGTCTCGGTAGTGAAGATGTAGCCGATCTTTAAGGTTTTGAAATGCACGTGGATTACTTTTGTTACACGTTGAACACACTATCTGAAGTGGGCGGCGTCACACGATGAACACTGAGGTGGGCCGCATCACACGGTGTATCAACACACACTGTCAGCAGAAGAGGCCGCATGAAACAGTGTATTAAAACACTAGGGGTGGCCCGCATAACACACTAGGTCAGGAGGACACTGCTCTTACCTCAGTATCAGCTCCTCTCCTCACCTCTTGTATATTTTTACCGCTGGATATAGCGTAATATAAGCTCAAGAAGATTTTTCATATTGAGGCCAAAATATTTCGTAAAATAATGTGTTGACGAAATCATTTGTATTTTTGTTAAATTATGCCATAAAATTACACAAAAAGTCAATTGTATAAGTTACTGTTGACAGTTGTTTAACAGTGGCGGTCCGAAGGGTGGAGGGTAGGTGGGGCATTTGGGAGTCTAATTTACGATTTGAACAACCGACGAGCTTTTAAATTTTTCAATAACATCAACAAGCCTTACGTAATAGTAAGTACCCCTCCTGTCGTAATCACCACTGTAACATTTGAACCTTGGCTTTTATCCTTTTATCCTCGTTAGCCGCTTGGACGGTCGGTCACGTCTCTGATATACAGTTGGCAAATACTGGGCTTACTCATATCATGAACAACGTAACAGTTAAATTTGAAGGACAATGTCAATGTCACATGAATACATGATGGCTGGTACTAACAGGGGCTATATGTTTTAACGTAGTCACCACACTGTCCTCATTAGTTATAAGGTTCGGCGGGTTGTTCACCTTTATAGCGAGTCGGACGTTTTTCATGTTGTTATAGAAAATTGTCTGTGTAATTTCATTTCTCCAATCCCTGTTGCCATGGTTGAAGTCCCCCATGACAAGGAGGTGGCTAGAGTTGAACGCCATTACGTTGTACATTTAGGTTCTTAAGTTCCCTTGGTTTAGTAAGCACTGTAAGTTGCACTTTGGGGTTCTATAGATACAACCACCAACCAGTAAGTCTCTCCTTTAGTTTAATTGTACACCACCTGGCTGACTCTAAGGTTCTGTCTCCCATAAACAACCACACCCCTCGTGCAAGTATTATGAGAGATGCTATAATGTAAAGGGCTGCCAACACGGTTTATGCCGGGACACTCCTGTTTAACACAACTACTAAAGGTACTTGATGTTTGGACCCAAATTCCGGGACGACTTTAAACATTTTATTTGGCTGCCAGAAGATTTTATTCAGCTCATAGAGGACCCTATACACAAGGGATTACCAGACTCTTCATTAATAAGTACAGTAATAGATAAGTTTACTGTACGAGTATTTCTGAAAGTGAACAACGTTACATTTTACCAACTTTTGCATACTTAAAATTTGACTTTTTTTCTCTTAAAATTCCTCGATTTTTAGAATTCTCACACTGTATATTGGCTGCCTGGGCGCCTTTCTCCCCCTCCAAGTGAATTTTTGGACATTTCAATCAGACCTAAATTTGCACTCCCATAAAAAAAAAGTTAAAAAGAATCATGTGAAATGAGGACGCATAATTATACCGTAGTACAGTACTACTCTAGACCAATTAATGTGCCAATTTTTAGCTTAATTAGAACAAGTGTTGGTCATTTGGCGATTATAATTATTTCCAGGTACATGAAGTAAATACAAATATGAAGCTGTCCTTACCTTGACTTTGCTCCAGTATGTTCTGTGTTGTCAAAGATGTACCTTTAAGCTTGGGAGACAAGGGTAGATTATCTTTCGTTAGATTTTGACCTCACCCACATGCATTGGCGGGGCGGTACACATCACATAAGTTACTTAATGATGAAATAACTGTCTTCTTGACACTTATATCACAAAACTAAGGTGGTCTCCCAGTTCAGTCCTACTTCCATATTGCCACAAAGAATACTCAGGTCCTTCCTTGTGACACCGGCATACTAATTCTCAAAATATTAATCACCATTCAGTAAGTTTCTCTATTTTTGAAACCACCATAATAAGTCCTATACTTGTTCTCTTATGCACTGACCCCCAACCGCTTGGCATGGAAGTGACTTCAGTGTATTGTAGTGGAGTCTTAATAAGTTTTACAGGAAGCTTCAGTCAGCCTCGAGCTGCATGGTTCTTATCAGCAGCTGTTTGGTGATTGATAATGACATATCAGTAAATCATCTTTATACTGTCAATCATTTTGGCTAGAGATGTCATTACAGGTATCTTGACTTTTTATGGATCATTACGCCACAGTTCATACGTCATCTAAATATTTCTCGAATCTTTTTACAGACTGTATATAGATGCCCATCAGAGTTTCATTATCAGCATAAAGGGAACATTCGGACTTCAAAGGAATCGTGGAGGATATAACCTTAGAAGATGAGGTACCACAAGTCTGGTAAACATTTGGCTGCCCCACTATGATAGATGTTTTCCAATTCAAGCCTAATCTATTCCCTAGAGTACTGTATCCTACCAAACTTAATCCAAACCTAGTCTAAATTAATCCTAGTCAAACAAAGACTTAGTCAAATCAAATCTAAACTTGGTGCAACCTTAATCCAAGCCTAGGCCAACTGGAGTGTGGCAGCCAAGTGGATACAGTGCTCACTCCCTGTTTCATGCGTCTGTGACTCGATCCCCAAGCACTCCCAGTTCACCCAGCTGTAAATGGGTACCTAAGTTTACAACTTAGGGAAGTGAATGTTTTCAAGTGGGTAAGGCGGTAATGAGAACAAGCTGCCCTGTGTTGAGGCCAGCTCTTGCCCTAAGATAAGAGTTATCACTTGTGATCTTCACACCTAAAAGTTCAACTTCTTTTTGTAAGGCACTAATTCTGATCATGTACAATATTTCATTCAGAGACTGGTTCTCCCATGTCTTTGAATTTTCTTTCTTAATTTATATAAGAGGAAAGTTTTTGTCTTCTGGTACAGGTGTTAATAATGACTTTGGTTACCAATGACCTTCATTATCATGGTGTTCTTGTATCAAGCAAGTCCTCATTACCGAGTTACCTACTTAAACAAGATATAAATGGACATATCAACATTTGATAAGCATCAATTTATACAGGTACAGTATCCCTCAATTTACGATGGGGTTACATTCCTGAAAAAACCATTGAGTCAAAAATAACATTCTTACAATAATAATATATATAAAATACAATTAAACAACACTCACCACACCATTAAGAACTAGTCTGGCCATCATCACATGTTCCTTTTAAGGTTAAGGGGACCCTTGAAGGTGGAGTGGAGACGTCACACCGACTACCATTCGGCCTCTGGGGAGTCCAGCTTCACACTCCAGAGACACGGGTTTCTTGGGTGCCTTGGCCTTCCCAGACATTTTAAAAGTTATACTCCTCACTCCACAGTCACCAAAATAAGGAAAAAGCACTTGTCACAAAAACAGAGCGAATGATGATAACGTAAAAGCAACGATAATGGCTGACACTGCTCACAACAACAGAGGCAAATCACTTTAGTCACAAAAAACATTGCATAAATCACTTCACAGTTACCAAAACAGCACAATGTGAATGTTAGTGATGTCCTCTCACTGTAAGGTAACATCACCAATACTGTATTGACTGATAATTTCATTGACAATTTCAACAGCACACTTCATCAATATTTTAGGGCCATTTTCCATGATGATTTGGTGGCAGCATTCCTCACTATCTTTCTTGTCAGGTTCTTAATTCTTGAGGCCATTTCTTACAACCTCTCCCCATGTCACTCTTGTCCTACACCTGGCTCTCCTCCACATTTAAGCTCATGCATCTCTTATTTACCTTATTCATACCAAATGGCCACCCACTCGAGGTGGTTATGCTGAGAGAAGGAGGCCAGACCTGTGTAGGATCACTTCACTGTTCTTGATAGTTTTGTCGAGGGTTATTATGAAGGCTAGTACAGGTACAGTACAGTACTGTTTGTGAGTCCACCCCTTTTGCTGGTAGACAATTCCATAAGTCTACTACCCTCAGTGTGAAGAAGTATATTTCCTTATGGGCCTTCTTGACCCAGTTGCTCTCCTCCATTCTCTCCACATACGCAAATCATTTCAATCTTTGCCCATGTTGTCCTCTTAGCTCTGAACAGGAGTTTTCTGACTTTCAGTGTCACATTACACATCCACCTCACCATTCTAATTTCAGCTCACTCAAGCCATATTTCACTGTCATGTAACATAACACGTCTTATGCCAGTTTCATACACCCCTCATTTCACATGAAGGGAAGGTCCTCTTGCTGTCAATACATAACATACAATTAAAAATGAAAGCTGAAGAAACAGTAAGTAAACAAAAACT
Organism: Homarus americanus; assembly: GCF_018991925.1. Taxonomy (NCBI): domain Eukaryota; kingdom Metazoa; phylum Arthropoda; class Malacostraca; order Decapoda; family Nephropidae; genus Homarus; species Homarus americanus. Next base: position 2,102,820 of record NW_024732415.1, on the reverse strand, counting down.
TATCCACATAACATACAGTACTGTAGTCTTTAGCAATAATTTCCATATTTCATCCAGTAATACTTGGGTGTAAACTTACAGGTTCAAAAATACATATTTGATCATAAGTTAAACATAATCTAGCACACAGACAATACAGTAAAAGTACTGTATTGTACAGTGTAAACATTGATGGATTTTTTCTCAAAGTTGATGTCGAGTTTGGATAATGGACAGAATGAAGGAATTGGGGATAAGAACTATGAAGGGTACAGTGTTTGGAATATGGATACACAGTAGTAGGTGAATAATGGCAAGTTGACTAAAGATGTGGAGGTGAAAGCTGAGAGTTAACAATAGGAAGCCTGTGAAAACTGAAGGTAACACTGAAAGACCTGAGGATTATGTGTGTAACAGTTTGGTACTGTTACGAGTGTGTGGGTTGTGTGTACCCTCTTAAGATGCAGCTGGCATAAGATGGAGGAAGAAAGTGTAGAGTAAACTTTTTAAAACTATTCAATATCCAGCTCAACTAAAGTCTAAAAGATAGATAATTTACACTCTGTTAAAAGACTGTTTATACCAACAGTATACAGGTATACACATTCTTATTCCGAAATTTCCAGTTATTCACATACTTAGGTAACTAATTACCCTATTACAACTTTATTTCTACTGAGATCTTCAACAAGTGACAGGGTTAATGCTGACACACCTTCGCAATCATCAGGAAATACTTGTTAGAGAGACCAACCTTTCACCATTCTAAAATGATCAATATTGCACAGATGCACAAAGTCTCACAACAAATCAAAATAAATTTATGTATACAGTAGTAATGTAGTACAGTATTCTTAACTAATACACATTATATTTTTTCCATCATATTTATTTTAGAAAAAATGTTTAACAAATTATCTGGTGTTGTTGTGGCAGTACTGTAAACCCTCGCAATTAAGGACCTTAAATATTTCAGATTTTTTCCCCTTGGGCTCCCATACATAATGTTGTACAGTACTGATAATTTTGAAAAAAGTAGGAAATGGTCATCCATTTGATAACTTCTCATGTGAGTAACACTTAATACTGCCCACCTTGGTCTCTTGATTGGCCCAAATGGTTGACTTGACCCACTTGATGCTGAGACACTGCCCACCTTGGCTCTCACAGTAACATAGCCACACTCTCAGTTCTTTGTATGAACTTGAATCATCAACACATCACCCTTGTGTTATCTCTGCTCAGCTATAATTTGTACAATTCACTCTCATTTTATTTGTGGTTTTCTGATAATAATCTTTGTGCTATAGCAAAGGCCTCTGCTAGTATTCTATGCAAGGTTCTACCATGGAAGATTTTAGCATCTCAGTAAAGCTGAAAATAACAGACATACACAAGTACTGTATGGAACAAATTTTCAACTGTGCCCGCCTCTCCCTCCTACCTGCCAAATCTTTCTTGCAGGGTCGTTCCATCAATATTTTGTCCCTGGGTTCACATCTGCTCAGCCATAATTTGTAGTACTGTACTCACCCTTTACTTGTGGGTTTTTAACACTTATAATATAAACAGAGGTGTGCAAAGTACAGTACATGTACTGAAACTTGCTATCCATGTTATAGTACAAATAATTTCACAAATAGTTACTTAGGTTGAAATAAAAGTATCACTCACAAAATGTACCCGAGAGCAAAAAGGTACAGTACAGAATTAGTTTAAAATACACCCAAGTGGTAAGAGTATAAAGTAGCCTCTCAAACATAATATCAATAAGTAGATAATACAGTGAATAAAAGAATACTTCCTGTGTGCTTCTTTAACTTAATATGAGATATGACCAAGGATAGTTAGCACTCCCAGAAACATAAGTGATCAAAGTTACCTCCAACATTTTCAACCTACACATCATTTGTATAAGGTTTTATCCTTTCAGTGCTAAATACAATACAGCTCCTCCCCAACTTACGACGGGGTTAGGGACCCAAATCCAGGTTGTAAGTCGAAATGGTCGTAAGTCGAAAATGCTTAAATAATACATAGAAAATCTAAAATGGGTGTCACTTTTTCTTCTCAGCAACACAACTCTCACTTTTAAGCTTGCCAGCCATTTTAAAGTGAATTACAAACGAAAATTTTGTCTGCGTACTGATGTTGGGACTCGAAAATACGTAATTTGACAAAATTTTGGTACGACTGAGGCAGGTCGTAAGTGCAGGTGGTCGTAAGGCGAGTAGGTCATAAGTCGGGGAGGAGCTGTACAGTACTTGCCAATACCACACTTTTGCCTTCCTTTACTTGATGGGATATTATTTCCAATGTATCTTGCTATATCTTGGTTCCTCTGCACCACTCATTGCTCCCCCGTGCAGCTAAGGTGAAAATATCAAAAATTTCAGTAAATATCTGTTCAGCTTCACTAATCACATCACACTGTTAGATTCAGTACTACCACTTTTGTCCTTGAAACCTGACACTAGACCTAGCATGAGTGACCTTATTATATATGACCTAATAGGTTGGCCCAAAACACAACCATTTTGTTTTAGTATTTGTAACCAATAGCCAATGAGCAAATTGTTTCCCTCACCCCAGCCATCCTTCTTACCTATGGTATCCCCCTCCCCAATCTGGTGTCAGTTAAGAACATAAGGAGTCTGCAATAGGCCGGTTGGTCTGTGCATGGCAGCTCCTGTCGAGAGTTACTACCACTCTCTATCATCCATGAATCTATCTAGCCTCCTTTTAAAACTCTCCAGCGTTCCAGTTCTGTGAGGTCATGACTCATATCACACACACACACATGGACACACATCCTCTCCATGAAAGAAGGCATTCAAATTGTTTTAAAAAGTCAACACACTCCTGACCTGTTTTTTAAATCTTTATACTGTACACCTGTTTTTGTATTAATTATTGGCATGAGAAAAGTTTAAGTAATGAATCATCTATCAGTATCACAATATTATCATCTTACTTAATATGAATGACTCAAAGGTCCCAAGATTTCAAGATCCCAAGGTCGGAGCAAAAACCCAAAGCGTAATAACAATGGAAGGTTAATGGTGCGACCACTATTGCCCTGTGAGTGACATTGAAGGTATGTGATTGGTTACTTTAAATTCCCACATTTTCCACTAATTCCTCAGATTAGTCAACTGAACCACATTAACTTATCAAATGATTGTGAAAAAATATTTTTACTTTACAAACTTGGGTGAAAATGTATTAAACAGTATTAAAATAAAATATTTTCTCTTAAAATGTACTGTAAGTTTCAGTAAAAGTATTTTAAAATACAGTGAACCCTCACTTTACGCGGTTAATTCAACCCACAGGGAATGGCGGAAAGTGAGAAACGCGTAAAGTGAACAACATAACATATGGGATTAATTGAAATAGAGACCGGGCCGACCCCCAAACTCCACTTTTTCAGACACAATACCTACGTTGTAGTAAAAATAACTTCTTAATTTTATGATGGTATGCACACACAATTAATAATTAAGAGAAATATCAATAATATTAGGTTTTTTAACACTTACATTAGTAGAAAAGATGGCTGGGCATACGGGGAAGGGGGGTTGGTTCCGAGGCAGAGGGCAGATTATTGGCCCTCACCTGTATCACTTGTATCAATTGTATCACTATCCACCACAGAGGCTTGCAGGGCTTCTTTGTCAAACCCCTCAAAGTCCATATCCTCACTATAATTATCACTATCACTGACTTGGGCCGGCTGTGGTGGGTGGCGGGTGAAGAACTCGGTAATGTCTTGATGACTGGGCGACCTTGTGCGCATCCTGCTCGAGCCGCTTACACAACATGGCAGATGGCGGGAGAGGGCGGAAGAGATGGCAGGAGGTTTGGATCCAAAAATGGCGCGGCTCGCCAGCCGCTCTCCGCGTAAAGAGGTACACGCACCACGGAATGTGAGCATTCCGGTTTCGGCAGGGTACCGCGTAAACGTGGAAACGCGGAATGTGGGACCGCGTAAAGCGAGGGTTGACTGTATAGGTAATTCTGAGAATGTGGATCCTGAAAAATATTACTAAAGTATACCGAGTACAGTACTTCACAACTGCACACCTCCATTTATAGTGCTCTAAAAATGGCTTTCAGTGGTAATGGTATTCTAGCAAGAAACATAACATATTACATGAGCTTAAAATAATAGAGGCACCTGGGCCTGGAAGACATCTGGTGTAATCTGAGTAATCACCACTACAGTACATACTTTTACCTTGAGCTCATAGGAAAAAAAACAAAAGAAAGAAAATATAACCTGCACAGTGCAGTACAGTACTGGATCTAGATGAACAATCATCCTAAAGCTAACTTCTCCTAATGTCCCCAAGAATCATTAAGGAATTTAATCATTGAGTGAAATAAGCTGGTTACTTGTACATAAGGCAAACTCAAGATGAGTAGCCTTCTATAAGCCAAAGAAAGTGAGTTTTTGAGGGGACACCTTACAGAGTTCATAATACAGTACAGTACTGTATCTATGTTTTCAAGACTGGCCTTCCCAGATCCTCCAAGAGTTTATGGCACTGTACTTGTAATCTGGATAGGATTTAAACACATGTGGCCCCAGGAAAGCTTTACTTAATCAAAGGTTGAGAATATCATAATCTAAAATCACCCTTTTCCTTCACAATCAATAATATTCTGCATCTGTTAAAACTTATATTATATATACAGTATATATATGCACTACCCTGTATTATGAAATTGCAAACTTATAATGGTAAGTGTGTGGAAATACGTAAAATATTGGAAGAGGCAGTTAAACCAGAATAATGAAAACAAAAATACAGGATATCTGAAAATTCAGTACTGTACAGTCAACCAAAGAAACACTGACCCCACCCCAGTCTCGGACTCGCAATTTTACCTGGAAATACTTGGTAAAGTAAGGCTGCATGTAAAGGTAGCATTTTTATAATAATAAACTATCCATCATGATTTTAGATCATGAGAAGTTTCCAAAAGTTCGTACATTTGTTTAAATAATGAAGAAAGTTTGATGTGAGAATCAATGGCAACTGTAGTTGTAGTTGAGTTGCCAATTTATTAACATAATTTTCTTCATTACTTAAGCAAATATACGAACATTTGGAAACTTCTCATGATCTAAAATCATGATGGATAGTTTATTATTATAAAAATGCTACCTTTAGTATTATCCTGACAGTGATACAGCTGTAAATAGATCCACCAATCACAATCACCTCTACATACAGCCTTACTTTACCAAGTATTGCCAGGTAAAATTGCGAGTACAAGACTCAGTGCATCTTTGATTGACTGTACCCATTGTCTGTGTTCAAAATGTTCACTTTAATTAAGTTCATAACATAACATATCTGTAGGCAATAAACCACCACTGGATCTGTGGGATATGCTCATAGAGATAGTCCAATTACCTGATTTCTATTGATCAATTCCTTACTTTTTGAACACCCAGTAGTGAAAGGCAATGTAATCTATAGTATAAGGCAATAATGTAATCTAGATGCATGAAAAATCAGATTCTTCATTGGATCTGCAAAACAAAAGCAACAAGACTCATACATATAACTCAACACAAATGTAAAACTAACACAAACAGGAGAAGTAATACATGTAAAAATATAAAAAAGAATTGGGAAGGATATAGTGACAGTGCTGTATATGTAGAGGCCCACCGAATGGACATACATCACTACAGACAGGACCAAGAAACACCACGACAGAAAAAGTAGCAGAAAAGACATCAAGAGGCAATAACAAATACAGTACAATATATTAAAACTTAATGTAAAGTGGAAAATTAAAAATATTAAGACCAAATTTGATGTGTAATAAGAAAAACTGTAATGCAAGATAAAAAATAAAATAAATAAATAAAGGGAATGATGAGGAAGTAAATATTGTAGAAGAAAATAAAGTTGAAAGAACTGATGAAGAGGCTAAAGAAAGAAATTATAAAGAAGCTAATGATAAAACTACTGTATAAAGAAGGAAGCAAATAAGTGGAAGGGAACTATGGGGCATAAAATGATGAATAAGTAACTATGAGGAGAAAGATAAGAGAAGGAAGCAATAAATGTGTATTCTTAATTAGAAACAAAATAAGTCAGGTGGCAAAATGCAAGGACAGTATAGAATACTACTATGAACAGTATTTGCATAAGGGAATATAATAAAGCAAATGGTAAGTACCAAAGGTGAAAGCAGACAGAAGTAAATATGTTTCTCGTCAAGAGTACAGTACTGTAATATCTATAATGTACAACTTGACACCCTCACTCCTTCACAACAGAGAAGGTGCCACTCGCTGTGACTGTACCAAATGTCATTAGTACTGTATTGACAGATATCACAACCACCTTAATAAAGTTAAAATATCTTCAGTAGTTGGTTCAGAACTACAGTATAACTAAAATTAACTATCATTTTTTCTTCTAGCTTACATGTAGTTCAAAATAAACATTTGTCTTGTACATCAGAACATGATAAACAGTACTGTACTTTATAAAATTTTAAATTATTCCCATGACTTTTGCGTTGAAATGCAGCACAGTGCTGAAGACATCATAAAGCCATATACAGTACAGTACCAAACTTAACAAAAACATTTATTACTGGCCAATAGTTTTTCTTTTATATTTGTGCTTAAAAGACAGAGAAGGAGGAAATACCAATTCCAGATTGATTTTAAAGTTACCATCACTTAGGTGTTCAAAAGCTAGGTTGTGTAAAGTTTCAATATTTTACACATCCATTGAAACTATTGAAAAATATTATTCCTTGACCTTATTTGAATTTTTCCTTTTCAGCCCTTTTGACAGTCAATTCAGCACAAAGTACAAGATATGATAGTACACTTGATCTTTACATATACAGTACAGTATAGTACAGTACAGTAAATATAAACTCACCCAAGAAAGCTTGTAACTCTTATTAATAAAAATAAAAGATGATAAACAAAAACAAGATTCTCTTTCACATAACGCAATAGTAGTACAGTAAACCCTTGCTATTTGCGGGTTTGTGATTCACTCTTTGGACTATTCGCAATAAACAGATGGTGGCTAGCTTATGAGCCTCTCCCGCAGCGCAACGAGCCACCCCCCACACGCCCACAGCATCTTCTCTCCCTTTGTTTGCGCTCAACCATTGCCTGTGATGCAGCATCTTTTGTGTTGTACTCAAAATTGTTGTGTTTCTGTGTGAAATGGCCCCTAAAAGACTGCCAAGTGCTAGTGGAGTGAAACGTTGAGAGACCGCAATGCTGAGAGGTAACAACTATCAATCACAATGTTTTTCAAGAAGGAACCAATCGTTTTCCCAGCTGATTCGTGTCCCTCACTTACTCGGTCAGCTGCTGCCGCCACTCCACCACCCACCTCCTCGCCACCAACCACCACTGCCTCACCATCTTCCAACAGTGATCTTGATGATCTCCCTATGCTTCAGTAACCAGATTTAATCCTACTATACAGTACACTTCTTCAAGCAAACGTCCACATATGAAGGAAAGTAGTATTGGTGACTTAAGTTTCTCATACACAATATAGGTATACAGTCGTGGACTGAGTCAGTATAAGTTGCAATTTGCAGTTTTACCAATTTGCACCATTCCTTGGAACCTAACCCCCACAAATAGCAAGGGCTTACTGTATTGTATGAAGTCATCAATGTTAAATATGAAATACCTGTACACAACAAGTCATCAGTACAATTGGTCCCCATTAATCGTCTCTCCTTTATTCCTCGTTTCACATATTTGTCGGTCATCAATGAGGGAATAAATTGCCTTCACCAATCATTTATGTCCCACTCTTTTGCTGTTTTAACTACGTGCCATGGTGGAGTAATTAGTCAACACTTATGCTACTTATAGAGTATTATCATCATTTTTCGTCTATTTTGTGTATTCTGGGTCAAATTTTGAGGTTTAAACTAAGGAAGAAAATACTATGTTGATACAGTAAATATTTGTACTTGTTATGTATACAGTGTAGTTAGATATAAAAGAGAACCATCGCACTATCTGTGTCTAGCTATGAACCATCGCACCATCTGTGTCTAGTTATAAACCAACGGCCATCTTAAGTCCAGTCATGAACCATCGCACCATCTGTGTCTAGTTATCAACCATCGCACCATCTGTGTCTAGCTATGAACCATCGCACCATCTGTGTCTAGCTATGAACCATCGCACCATCTGTGTCTAGTTATGAACCATCGCACCATCTGTGTTTAGTTATGAACCATCGCACCATCTGTGTCTAGCTATGAACCATCGCACCATCTGTGTCTAGTTATGAACCATCGCACCATCTGTGTTTAGTTATGAACCATCACACCATCTGTGTCTAGTTATGAACCATCGCACCATCTGTGTCTAGTTATGAACCATCACACCATCTGTGTCTAGTTATGAACCATCGCACCATCTGTGTCTAGTTATGAACCATCGCACCATCTGTGTTTAGTTATGAACCATCACACCATCTGTGTCTAGTTATGAACCATCGCACCATCTGTGTCTAGTTATGAACCATCACACCATCTGTGTCTAGTTATGAACCATCGCACCATCTGTGTCTAGTTATGAACCATCGCACCATCTGTGTTTAGTTATGAACCATCACACCATCTGTGTCTAGTTATGAACCATCACACCATCTGTGTCTAGTTATGAACCATCACACCATCTTACTCTGTCCTGTGTCTAGTTATGCACCAGTGCAGTTCTTGTTTGCCTTTAGCACTTTTTGAATTTCTTAACCCTTAAGCCCCGGGTTAGGGTGCTGCTGGCAGTACCCCCCACGCAGGGTTAAATCAATAAAAAAAATCAACATTTCCAAAATTAATTAAAAAAATAATAACAAAATAAATAAATAAAAACTGGAGGGAAAATAGGCGGACGTTCTGGAACGTCAACCGGAGCCTAAGGGTTAATGATGATATGTATATACAGTCGACCCTCGTTAATTCGGACCCCTTTAATCCGGATTTTGGATAATTCAGACAAATTCTGAACTAAGCGAGGGACTGTCCGTATCAAATTTCTGGCTCTGGGATTGTCTGATAGATGGCGCGCACGCGCCAGACCGCCAGTCATTGTTGACTTAGCGCCATATTCGAGTATCAGTGTTGTGTTGCCCTGCAATTTTCGTTGATATTTCAGTGATTAGGCATCTTTCAGCCTTGTATTTTACATCATGTCTTCAAGGGGGAGTAATACGCCGAAGAGGAAGCATGTGACCCTTTCTGTGAACCAGAAACTGGAACTTATAAGGAAGTTAGAGGCTGGTGCTTCGGTGGCTAGAGTTTGTGACGAGTGTGTTGTTAAAAAGCAAACGGTTTCGGACATACGCAAGGCTAAGGACAAACTCACTGCATTTTCTTTGAAATGTAATGCAATATTAACCCCTAAATCGGTAAATTCGGACAATCGGCTAAAACGGACACCCTTCCCCCCCTTTTAGTCCGTTTTAACGAGGGTCGACTGTACTTTAAATTAAATCTTTATTTGTTATTATGTCCTTTGAATTAGGATTAGGTAAAGTTCAGCATATATTAAACTATACGTATAGTGTAAAGGTACGGCAATTGGTACAGTGTCGATGACTTGGAATGTAACCTAACCTTATTACGGTATTTTATTTCTTATGACAGAAAATTTCCCCAAATTTCATCAAATGAGCAATGTTAGCGATGAATAGTTACATCAATACCCCTTATTCCATGAACTCTTTAAGAGGGAAAATTTCCCACTATTAGACATTCAGCATTAATCCCTATTTATTTAGGATGAAGCCCAGACAAATAATGGGAACCAAATGTATTGACTTCCCTGATCAACAATACAATTTTAAGAAATATGTAAAGTTTTCTTCTATGTGCTACACTCACTGCTGATGATTCAGTCTTAACTAACACTTCCTAAGATGCCTTATATACTGTATAACACTTATGCTATAGTAAAATATATAATTTGGGCAATAATGCAGAACTCTTTAATGTTTCAGATGACTGACTCAAGGTCTTGCCTAATTTTCCCACTCTGGACCAACAATTAGGATAATCCTCTGCCAAGTCTTATCAATCTGGATTACTCAGTTCCTCTCTACCTTAAGTATTGCCACTTTATATCACCAGCTTGCAAGATCCTTTCCCATGTAGGTCCTGGCCCCACCCTTTACTTGAAAACATAAAGTAACAAACTTTTACACTAATAACAAAGAAACTACTAAGAACTCTATAAAACAGTACAGTGTGGTGTTGGATCAATCTAATTTACATAAAACTCAAGTTTTAATGAAGCATCCATACTAATCAAGAGTGGAAGCCTCTCATATTCCCATACTACGTATTTTATGACAAACCCAAGCCAGGATGTGAGTGCCTCTTATTTACCAGCCAAGCTCTGATAAAAATCACAACAATCCATGAAAACAAGCATTAGACATTTGACAAAGGCAGAGTAACACTCAGGTTACATCAAACACTCAGGTTACATGAAGAACATCAAAGCTCCACTTCACACAATAACAAGATAACAATTATAACTATTCCAAGTTAACATGCTAAGTTGGAGGATTATTTTGGCAAAAATAAAAGTGTCAATATATTAAATAAATAAAAAATGTTGAGAGCAATATACAAGTGAATACCTTCAACTTAACCAGCGTATTACATCACTTGCAAATCCTAACTTAAGTTAACATCCTTCCCAGCTCCTCTAAATTTTAAAGAGTTGGCATTTACTGAGAGAAAAGGGTCAGCTAACCCAGGGCTTTTACATATGAAGAGTACTGTAAGTGGCTTTACACGCACCACAGCTAAGCACTCCGCCTGTCTCTAATTATGGACACCAAACTGTCTTTTGGATTCTGTTGCCACTGATACTGGTAAACATCTTGGCTCTTTGTCTACCCACAAATATCACTTAACACATGGATGTATTAATATTTCAAAATATCTATAATCATATTTTAATTACAGTCATAGTTTTAATGTATCAACAATCCAATATTTCATGACATATGCAATGTACACAACCCCAAAGATGAGATCTTACTATGTACTAATCTTACAAACTGCTGTTATCCACCTTATCTTTCATATACTTGTACATAGATTTAAAATTAAACAATGTATTAAAATATTAGAACAAATAAAAAGACACAGTGCTGGTTTGCTTTCAGATAATCACCATGTACAGTCAGGGTCAAAAGTTTGCTCCCTCCCAAAATGAAGCAGTATCGAGCCCAAGTGAAATAAAACAGCACACCCGCACCAGATAACGTCAGGGTAAATAAAGTTCGGAGACTCATTCCCGTGATTCAGTTTCACCGCGGAGAGCGAACTTTTGTCCTCGACTGTACAATGGTTGAAATGATCACATTTCATAAAAAAAAAATTTCTTTCTAAATTCACACCTCTGGTTAGTGATGTCTTTATGATAAAAAGCTTCTCAGATATTATGAAATAATCTAAATCTGAAATCATCTTTTTGTATCTTTCCAAACTACTGTTCTGTAATATACAGGTATATTCCTTCATAATAAATATCCTTTCTTAATAATAGAAAGATGTGCCTTGTACTTATTACAAACATTCACTTTTTTGCTTATTCACTATTGCACCTAAGATATCAAGTTTAATCGTTATTCCTACTACAAACTCGACTTAATCACAAAAATGAAACATCCGTACACGATAAAATAATAAGAGAAATAAAATTTTCTCATAGTGTGGTAAATGTTCAAACTCAACAATAGAGTTATCAAAGTTTCACACTGACATATTTACTACAGTACTTCATATAAACTTTCATCTGCTGTTTATTTCATCATTACTGAAGTGGTATGTGTGATTGCAGACTGTTTTTTCTGTTCTATTTCACATATAAGGTACTGTATACAGTACAGTATACTCAATTTAATCTAGAGAGCACTGCTCCACAACACTTTAACATCATGAGTATACTTAAAAAAAGTGAAAAATTAAATATTGTATGATAAACACACCTACATTTCAAAGAAATTAAAATATTCTGATGCAGTCACTATCTTTTTGATGATGTAGTAATAACAAACTGTTTAACTTTCCTCAGGAGAGACTGACACAGTGACCCGAGATAGTAAAACATTGGAATCATCTGACCGCGGGTTACTTTCACATCTGATCTCGATTCTCCGGTCACTAAAATGTCACTCGCTTCGTCACATTTCTGCCATAGTTCAATCATAAAGTCCAACTTGTCTGAATTGGCTGTAGAGTCTGAATTAACCATCATTTCATTAGCACTAACCTGGGCTTCTGTGACAGCAAGTTCGTACTGAAGAGGAGTAAAGTTGATCTTCTTTGGAACTCTCTTGGAAATTTTCTTTCTTCCAACCCACAGCTGAGACACAGCTACACACTGGTACTGTGCTAACCTGTGATACTGTGTAACTACTGGCACACTTTCTCCATCGACTCCCTTTATGCGTTTCCCTGTTTCATTGTCATCGTCCTGTATGATGGATTTCCTCTTCTTGCTCCCAGTAAAGGACTCAATTACAGACACATCAATTTTCAAACACTGTTGCAAGGTAAAGTGCACTATAGAACAAGCAGCCTGTCCTATGTCATCTGCAGCTGTCATTACACTCTTTCCACCAGACACTGCACCATCAAAGGTAATATTAAAATCTGGAATTTCCAAAAATTCTAAAGGGAACTTGTGGATTTTCTTCTCTGCAACACTCTCAGGCAACATTAATGACACCTCATCACATAAGTCCTTCAACTCACCCAGTCCATTTGCCCCTGCAGGTTTTTCCTCAGATGTGCAAGTAATATCTGGATTTTTTGTCATCACTTCTCGTGATTCTCCTGACAGCACCACTATTACATCCTCTACACCAGCCATAATTTCCTTTTGCTTATTGGCCTTTGTTAATGTTGGGATGCCTTTGGTTTTTGAGACTGTGTGCTTTTTGTTCCTCTTTTCAGAAGAATTTAAAATTTTGATTGAATCCTGAGAACCATCGTCAGAGTCACCAAGAGTTATGACCTCTTCAACAGACTGATCCAATTCTTTAGGGGAATCATTTGAGCAAATCTCTTTAAGTACATCCTGTGTAATCTCAATTGTGCTAAGAAAGTCACTTAATGGCTGCTGTCCTTTTATTATATTCGTACATATTTCCGCAGCTCTTTTGCATTTGTACTGAAATTCTGTAAGAGGACCTTTTTTTAGTCCTCTGGTGCAGTTATGACTGTGCTCAAATGGATCCTGTAGGCACAGTGCAGTGTCCATCTGAAGGCAAGTTTTTTGTCGACAATACCATATCTGACATTGGGGAAGACTTTTCATGTCTCCTTTTAGGAGAAGTTTCTTCTCTATCAGCTCCCCAGCAAGTGGACTTATAACCCACCTTGAGGCATCCAATTTCTCAAAGTAGGTGAAGAATTCTGCCACAAGCTCCATGACAGTCACATTGTGTTTTCTGCTAGTCCAGTCTTCCATATTTTGGTTATAGCCACAATCCCAGCCACCAATGATAACCTCATTATAATGTGGTCCCCGGTTGTTCTTGAGATATGATACGGATGGAATTATTGGATCATCTCTTGTCATAAGATTGAAGAGCATTAGCATGGTTAAAGCATAATTAGTAATGAGATATGATGGCTGCCCCCCACCTGCCACATCCTGAAAGAAGAGACACAACCTTTAGTAAGAAGGAAGAGAAACTAATATTGACAAGAACATATAACTGAAAAATACTTAATGCAGTGTGACACAAACTGTATTAAACACACTTTCTGCATCCACCACAAGATGTCACATGCAGAATCTCTCGGACTTTATAGTCTCTCTCACCCCTGGAAGTCTTTTACTGCTATAAAGGTGGCCATAACACAGGCTCTCCCTCAACACAGTCCTTTGTTATCTCTAAAAGCTACAGCTGATGAGTTCTGGTATGGGTGAAATGTTTAATGAGGTTTTCTAAGTAGCAACGGATAACTAGAAAGCTTAAGAAACTGAGATGTTATTTCAAAATCAACTGTTATGAACTTCGGCTAATTTGAACAAATCTCAAGTTCAAACAGATTATACTTTGAACCACTCGTCTGAGTTTGATAATATCAGTCTGATTCGAACCTAACTGAATTCCCACCAAAGCGCTGCCACTCAACGGAAGTCAGTTGTCATTTAAACACGCTGCTGTAAACATCAGTTGTCAGTCATTCCCAGTATAGACCTATTATAGTGGGTGTTGTGACAAAAAATAAGGTGTAAAATTTAGGAACAACCCGCCAGAAAATGTTGTGACATCACCAAGTGTGAACTCTTTAAGGTCAGACTTGACGAACACTGGCACATGTTCTGATACATTCTAAAGCCTATACCTCCTCAATATTGCCAATAGTGTCATCATCAGTGTTTTTGACATTGGTGATCACAGTCTGCCACTTGGGTATGTCTCTTGCTGGCTAGATCAGCCTTCCAGCCGTCCATCCAACTCTAAGAGTTGACCAGTGGTGAAGAGTGTTAGTTTATATGTGTTAAGGCACTTTAAAAATTGTGAATAAGCTGTGGATATCACTAAAACCTTTGGCTTAAGTTTAACATACAGTACTGTAATTTCTAACAGTTTTTCATATTTCTCCTGAATGATGCCTGGCAGCTGTACAGAAAGAATATTGTAATAGTATCTTAATTTGTTGCCTTAAATTACTATATCCAATTGTGTACAGTACTCGACTATAGGAGTAGTTACAGATGAGAAGAGGAATTATATAAAATTTTCTCATCAAAAGTAACAGTGGCCATCATCAGTGGATGTTAGCTGTAAGGATGACAGCCAACATCAATGGCTGTTTCATGTTCTGTGTTCCAGTTTTTGCACACATGGGTGACAGTTTAGGGGATCCTTAACCACTATATAAGGGTTAATGCCCACGCCACCATGTACAACAGCATCTTTCAGACTGTGCTTTCTATTTTTGCTCAAAGTATTGTAGGTTATAACAAAATAAACTGTACTGTATACTGTAAACATTAAAGGGAGATGTGCAGATGGTTAAACCCTGTTAACTGACATTAAGGGAGGTGTGCAGATGGTTAACAGCTGTTGACTGACACATATTTGTATCAAGTTTCCCTTAACCGCACAATTGATTGAAATCATTTTGACTGAACAAGATGTATACAGTATACAGAAAATACAAAGAAAAGAGAAGTTTGAGAAGAAATTACAGACAAGGGACAATGCAATGAGAATGTGCTTCCCTAGTTCTTGTAAACATAAAAATTAGCAAACCTTATACAGTACTGCACATAACTGTTGAATAAAACTTAAACCTACCTGGATTTTGGCCCAGTATCTGATGAGCATCAGGTAAGGCCGGACCAGAGGGTGTGCAAGTGAATACTGAGAAATGAGGTGAGTGTTGTACACAGGCATACCATGTCGAAAAGAGAGGTCCACCATCAATCGAGTGCTAGTGTCCTCAAATTTTACAATAGGAACACGTGCCCTAGCAACAGGTTGAACCTGAGAATAAACTATTATTATTATACACAGCACAAGCAAAAAATTACATATATGACAAACAAGCTAGACTCTAATGTCTTTACTTACATTCAAATATAATTAAAAATTCATCATTAGAGATGTGGATGCACTCACAAGTATTTTGATTTCCAACTAGAAAAAGTATGAGATAGCTGTTAGCTCCTTTCATAATTGTAAGTAACATTGAGCTGTGGTAATATCACTGGCACTGGTGACCAACAATAGCAATTCTCATATTCATTCTTGTGTATACACAACAAAACCACCAAAATTAACATCCTCTCTGTATACAGTACAGTACACCACATCACAAATGTGTCTTATAAAAACCTTATATTATATCTATATACATATATATCAAACAAATGACTCAACACACCTTGGTACCAATTCCTGATTGCCTGATCTCTCGCGACAAATAAAATGTAATGTCACTCGCTTTGCATTCCGACTCAACTGTAATGACAAGGAATGAAGAGAAGTGTTAATATGAATCCAAAGATGAATCCCTAATGCTCACACTGATCTCATGTTTACTGTTTCTTAGTTTAAGTTGAATCATTAAGCTCAATTATACAAAACTATTATGCCTGAAATTACTCGACTATGCACAATCCATAATCCTTCTTCCTCTTGTATTATCAAATATGACATCTTTTGTCCTTACAGCCTCACTAACTCACTTTTATACTGTCTATATCATTGTTTGTCATCCTCTCCCCAAGTTATTACAGTAAATCAGTGAATAAAAGTACTGTATATATGTGTAGAGGTTTTCAATTTATCAATATGGCCACTAGATATATTACAGATGACAAGACTATGCAACAGTTTCAAGCAACAAATAGGTACTTGTCTCTGTTTTTTGTCCTCTGGAAATTGATGAAATCTCCAACTTCTATCACGTAGTCTGTAATTTGATATGCATCCAAATACGGAGCATTTATCAGGCAAGCCATAGACCTTCACACCACGACAGCCAGCTGATAACTGAGGTCCCACCCCGAGCCACCCTCCTGGGTGGTTGGCTTGGTATATTTAGACATTGTGTGGACACTTTCACCAGGCACCAAAAAGAGGTTGGAGGCCTTTGAAATGTGGTGTTATAAGTGAAAGTTAAAAATAAGTTACACTGACAGGAAAACAAGTAAAGTACGTACTACTAAGATTAGCAAACACGTTGAGAGAAATATTTGAAATGACCATATAAATATAAATAAAATATTTTGGTAATATAATTATGGAGGGCCAGGGGAAGGCGGAGACTGGGTTGGATGAATGAAATTAAAAACTGGATCCCCAGAGAGATAAAAATCCTTAGAGGATTGGTAAAAACAGTTGCCAACCCTCAGATATGATGATACTACTCTGACTGATCTCCTCTAAGCCCATACGTGTAGTACATATCTTCTTTTCTAAGACTCTCTATCATCTGCTTTAATGTAAGAATTAATTTATCCACCTTCTTGTCTAAAACCTCCACTCATAACCTAACAATGGTTCAGTAATACTTATTACTCTCTCAACTGATATCAACCATATTCCTCTATTATTCTTAAAATCATTCTGACTTACTTTAAAAGTCAAACAAATTCTTCTATAATTCAAACATTATACATCAGAACAACTTTCCTCTTTCTCACCTAACCACAGCATCAAACTTGACTTGACACTTCTGAAATACTGTTCTGACTGCCTTACTGCCTCTTTTATAATGTCTTCTTTCTTCCCAACTGTACCTTATCCATTTTTTTACTGTTCTTACATTTACATCATTCTTTACAAAGTCTTCACTTGTGGCTTACTCCTTCCCTTCCTTATCTAACACTTTCTATCCAGCCAAATCCCTCACAGTTATATTTCTCAATTTCATATGAGAGAAATTTGTCCTTACCCCCATGCTTCAATAGATTCTCTTGCTAAAATTGTCATCCATGGCAGTTAAAAAGCAGAAACATAAAACAAGGTATGGATGGACATTACTTAGTACAGTACAGCAAATAATGATATGAGTGGAGGAGCAGTGGAATAAAAATAACTGCAAGACACTAAGGAATGTAACCGTAATATGTGTTGCTGCTCAAAACACCAATTACCACTAGAGAATCAAGACTTCACTACTACAAGAATGCCTCAGTGAGTGAAAAAGTGCAAGCAATTCCACTTACCTTTGCTTAAACCCGGTGCCCATGGATTTATACCAAGGTCAACATACATATCAACGTCACAGCCCTTGAAACCTAAGTTGTTTGCTGATGATCCAAATACATATCCAAATACACATGGAAAAAGATGCATCAAGAACTGCACTATGTTCTTTCTGTCAGTAGAAACAAAGAAACAGGTAAATTTCACAACTAATTATAATTTACATAGAGAAGACCCAGCCAAGTCTAAACATTAATGTTCCTTCCAAATCCAGGAATTATAAATGTCACGAACAACTGTGTCTGTTGTGAAAATAGGGTTATTCACTTAAACTCCCAAAACAATTGTTATTTTCACTTGAAATTGTACCTAAACATTCTGAAAAAGAAAATAATGATTAGTAACATGAAAATGTGATATAAATCAAACCATCAACAACTCAATGATCTGCTGAATATACTGTACTGTACTCACACAGTTAACATAATATTACTGTACCCAATAAAGCCACAATATACCAATATGAAAGTATTATACTGTGCATATATAGAAGAAGGCCAGTGTAACCTGAAGGATGTCTAATACAGTACAGTACACTGTACTGTATGGTGTGCAAAATAAATAATTAATAATATTCAACTCAAAAGAGCAATATGTGTAAGATCATAAGTCATATCCCTCTCCACCAAGAAGCAAGGACCATTATGCTGAGAAGTAAGTATGACAAGATACAAAACAAACATTTCTCTTCAATTTCATATAACACACATAAAAACATTTTAGACTACAGTACAGTATTTTCTCTTTACCAGTACTGTACAGTATTTAATATATATTATGATAAGGAACATAAAAGTATTAATATGGAGAGTATAAAATATTCTTCTGTATCTAAGCCTTGTAAAGGTATAAGGTATAGAGAGCGGTACAGTACCTCGATACACTGGACTAATTGGGGGCAGACCTCAGGCGGAAAATGGTGTCAACTACAGTCGTAAATCGAATTGGTTGTAAGTCGAAAAGGCGAAAATAATACATAGAAATTCTAAAATAGGTGTCTCTTTTTCTTCTCAGCACCACAAGAACTCTCATTTTCATGCTTGCCAGCCATTTTAAAGAGAATTATAAATGAAAATTTTGTCAGTACACAGCGCGAACACTAACGTCGGGACTCGAAAATACGTAATGTGAAAAATATTTTATACGACCATGGCTGTAGTATGTCCGGGTTGTCGTAAGTCGAGGAGAGACTGTATTACTGTAAAGTAAAGTGTTATATACCTGACCTTCGCTTCATGTGAGGGCTACTTTCTGCATAAACCTTACAAACTCGAAATCTAAAAGGTTGAATACATAATATTAAGGGGAAAACAGGGATGCATTCCACAACAATTTCTAGCAATTTTTCATTGGAAAGACACACTAAAAGACAACAGTATTGCTTTACTGAGACAATACAAAAAAAAAAAAAAAAACACTGAGTACCGGACCACCTGAGCAGCGACACAAATCTTGGAAAAATTATTTAAAATTTGAAAAATTATCTTGAGGATCATTGTTATTGTTGTGGAGCGATGTGACATGGACCACGTGGTCCCGCCAGCCCATCCCACATCAAGAGAACACAGCCGCGTCGCACTTATCTACGGGTGGCTATTACTCAGTGCAGATGTGCCAGTTCTCTTGAGACATAAATAACACACATTTCAAGAACAATGCCCAAGCAAGAACATTCGGTAAGGTCCCAAAGAGCAGAAAGTGCCTTACCATGAACAATGAAGTGTAAAAGTTGTGGGAAAATCACTTCAGTATGGTACAGAACTCTGATGTAACTTAGAAATAGTGGAAATATAATATAAAACTATAAAAAGGACCATGAGTGTGAAAAATATTCTGTGTGGGGGATGAGCATATGTATGGATGAGTTACGCTCTCTCAAATGTAATGTCACGGCAGCCAAGTGTCTCTCAAATCAGCTGGCTGGCTGTACTCGCCCACTCTGCTAAGTATAGTACTGTACATATAAGTAGCACAGTGCCAGAATGGGATAAGCACCACAACCGACCTAACATGTTTTCTTTGTAAAATGTGTAGTTCATTCTTCCCGTATCAGGTACAAGCGGTAGATGTCTCTTTAAGACACTGCAGTACAAACATGTTTGACAATCCAGTGAAAATTTTTTTATCAATGTGACCTTATTGTAGTGCAACTTTGGACGAGATTTTTTCACTTTTTTAAAAATGGCTCTTATCCCATTCAGGTGGTTGGCAGCTCATATGGTACAGTACTTTTACACTGACTGAATGTACAGTACAATATACATAACTATAATAACTTTTTACATCTTAAGACTGCTTTAATGGTATTCTTGGCTGATCATCTGCTGGTATAGTAATGTACTAGTACAGTACTACACAACATAGATTGTATGAGAAAACAGCAGTGAGCAAGTGAACAAGCTTATACTGAACAATGACAGAAGACAATGAACTTAGAGTGTCATGATGCGATAGTTTGAGGAGATAGGCTGCGAGATACAGCAGCCAATCATAGGCCTCCCATGCAGTCACATTACAGTAGTGGCACTTTACATTAGGTTTTCAGGAATGGAACCCTTTCACATATTGGGGAAGGCCTGAATAAGTATTCTGAGCAGCAAAACATGAGCCTGATGATGCTCACCTGAGGTGTTCTCGCTTCCGATAATCGTCAGGCTTCAGCTCAATCTCGGTGATCAAGGAATTAATGAATATGTCCAGCTCCTTTCCTGTTGCCTTCGTCTGTAGAAGCCTTTGTAGGGTCTGGCTTAGTTTGATGCTTCTGCTGCCTGTAAATAGATTCAGGGCATCAAAATGGTCCCATGTATATTGGATTTCAGCAGGACTTCAATCTTCATCATTTCAGACTGACCTTGTAACAATTTACAGAACATACATAAGCAGAAAGGTTATTTCTAAAGTCAACCTCAGCACTATAGGTACACAGTACTGCATGTCTCAACACATAATGATAGTCTACGAGCAATTCCACGTCCATACTGTAGGTATTTAACAATACAGTATAGTATTGCAATAATTTTTGGTCAAAGATTACAACCTAAAGGAGCAAACTCTTCATGAAAATACTGTGTTAAATAGTTAAGTGTAATGAAAGTTTTTCTTTTAAGAAAGAGATAATTAATAAGTATATGGATGTTTTACTGGAATTCCACTTTTTAAGAATTATCATAAAGGTGAGACAACCAACCTGGGCCCCTGCTCGGCTTCCTCGAGTGTTTGGCTGTCACTTGTAACCGGTTCTTTCCTTGGTAAAAAGTCTTCTTCAGAATATCCTTAACTACGTCCCTGTGACAAAATGAACCACATCAGTGCAGGTCATAAAACAATACTGTTAACTTCCATCGACTGTACACTGCCAACAAACACTTCTCAACACCTGGGCACAATATATGTGAGAATGAGCAGACTGGGGCTTGTCATCTCGAATGGTTTCAGATTATTGGTTCATTTTTCAGATTGTACAATGCTTATCGTGTTGAGAAGTTTTTGGTGAGTGTACATGTATATCAATTCTGTCATTAAAAATTGTGAAACAACATAAGTACAAATTCATCCATAAAATGAGAAGTAAAATCCTCAGTGACATAAAATTTATTGGTAAAGTGAACTGCACGTAAATTTATGAGCTGGCAACTGATGGCCACTTAGTTACTAGCCAACAGCATTGACTTCTTATTTAGTCAAAAATTTTGACACAACACAAATGTCCCCTAAGGATAATAAGACTGAACTGTCACTACTCACGACAATATAACTGTTATATTACCTTTCCACACTATTCTATAGTACTGTACTTCAATCTACTGCAATATATTCTGCAGGCACACACACACTCACTCCAGAAGCTACAATTGGACATAAATCCTCCTGGCATATGGTCAGTGGACCCCAGACCTGGGCCCAGATTCACTAATGACTTCCGGTTACCTTAAGTCCGTACGATCAATCTTAAGGCTGAAAAAAGACTAACTTATAGTTTATGGTGACCGTAACCGTAACACAGCAAAAGTTATGGTGGCCACCGAGCATCTGTAAGCTTTTGCAAGGCAGAAATAACTACTGTTTTCTCTACTATACAAACTGTCTCAAGACACACACAGCTGCCAGACATACAGTACTTCATGTGTCATTAGTGAGAGTGAAGCTGTGAAGATGGAACTAATGATTGCTTTAATTCATGACTGTACATTCCAGAGAGAAAGGGTGTTTAGGGATCCTTTGGACCCTCTACAAATTGATGACCACTAACTGCTACATAAGGATATACTCTGGCTAGATATGTCTGTGTTAAAATCCTTGAGGTTTTTTGTAAATGGTAGTTTCCAGAGTGTAGTTGATGATGTTACAAGTTAAGACAATCAACTGTGTCAAGAATTATAAAGTGCATTTGCTCCAAAATAACAGCACCAGTAATAATAATAGTTATCATTGTTGTTATTAGTTTCATTATTCTTTGTATTAATGTTATTGTTATGAATTAACAAAAATCTCATCAGTGAAATTCAGCTGCCTTTTATTTTAAACTTGTCCCTCCATTGTTCTTATCACATGTAACTTTATACATCGTCTGCTGGCATGGGTAACTTTTGATTGGTTAATATTCCTTCACAGTGTTTGTTCCAAGCATGGTGATTGGTCTGGCGAGGAAACAAAACAAATGCACCACAGCACCCTCTAACAGTAGCTTACTGAACTAATTGAACTAAACTTACTTGCAGTCGCTGTACAAACCTTTAGTGAATTGCCTATTCCCAATGTCGTACGGTCACCGTAGCCTCTCGAGATAAAGGGAGACACACACAATCAATGTTACGGTCAGGTTACTGAACCTGGGCTCTGATCCTGAATACTGTAATCAAGATGATTATCCCTAATCCCCGCCCTACCTCAACTCAGGAGACAGATCATGTGATCTGATTCCTTTGTTCTCTGTCTTTCTCCCTTTGTTCTGTTAGTTGGCTGAAGAGGGTCCTAGTATACCAGCTCCAAGATTTTGTCTTTTATTTCTCCAATGTGGGTTTTTACTTCATTTACCAGTGTGCCCATTAGGTACACTTTGGGAATATCATCTACTTAGCAGCTCACCTCACAATGTGTTACATTTATTTAATACTGTATTATTTACTTTATTATTACCTGGACTGTATGTACATTCAAAAAATATTTATGTTTGCACAGTACTATAGAGTATTAACTATAAATAGAATATTTTATGTGGCAGCCAAGACATTGTCACGCAGTGTATATGTTTGTTGGTTAGAATAACGAGGAACAATCTTCAGAATGATCCAGACAAGGTGCAATAATTGAACACAAAAATATGGAAATTGTCGAATACCGTACAGTAATATCAAAATACTGTACTGTATTCCGAACCCAGCTAATTCAGATTTTTCGGTAATCTGAGTGACCCAGAGCCCTCTTTTTGTTGAATTAACGAGGGTATTGTGTATGTGGTCAGGACTGTTGTATAGGTCAGAAGCGTGGATACTTTCAGCAGACACCAGAAAAAATGTTACAGGCGAATGTTAAAAAAAATGAAGTATGTGAAATGTACAGAAACAGAAAAATGAAATACAGTTCAGTACTTTGGCCATATAATTAGGACTGAGGGGAGAATGACAGAAATGTAAATGGGCAAAGTTGAGGGTAGGAGGGCCAGGAGAAAGCAGACTAGGATGGTTGAATGAAATTAGAAACTGGGTCCCAGAGAGATGCAAAATATTGGAGGATTGGTAAAAAACAGCCCAAAAACGTTTAGAGTGGAGGACTGTGGACGCCAACCCAAAGATATAAAGACGGTACTTTGATATATTTGATTACATCATAAAACCCGGAAGCTGCAGCGGCGTAAATGTTCGGGCATCTAATAACATACAGGTACAACACTAACCTTGTGTTTTAGCAAAATATTTGTGCCTTGTCCAGCAATGATTACCATTTAGACTTCAGAGGGTTCTGGTGGGACATAGGCTGCTTATGTAAGTTGTAAAAAGTAGGATATTTCTTAAACAAATAAAAATGGAATGTGTATGAATTTGGGACTGAAGAACCTATCTATTTTTCCAGAAATTCAGTATAGAATATCTAAAGGAAAGCAAGAAACTGCACTACCTAATGCCTCATTTCCATGATGGTCATGGCAGCAACAAGTCAAGGGGGATGTTGTCTCATGAGAACACAACTTTCTCACAATTAATGGAGAAATAATGTTATTGGATAAAAAAATAGCAAAAGGCAATAAAAAATGGAAGATGGTTGAAAAATGTGGTGTAAAAAAGAAAATTAACCTTGAAATCAATAGAGCCATTACGAAGTACCATGTGATAGGTGTACATCTTGTGAAAATCTCCTGAGCTTGACAATTATTAACATGCTACTATTTATAGTACTTGACAGACCTACAGTCAGACACATACATACCAAACAGTTTACATTAATAAAAATAATGGGGTAAATACTACAAAATAAAACTAACTTACGCAGTATGAAACTCGATGGTACAGGAGTTGTAGTTGTGGGTGATGTTACGTACGCCATAAGAAAAAAAGATTCCCACCATAGTCTCAGCACTAGTCCTTTGGTTAAAACCTGAAAGTACAAAATATTAAATATTAAAAAAAAAATTACTTTTAATAAGCTGGCAGTCACAGCCTCTTAAGGATTCCAATCTAGTTCACAGTGACCACAGAGGATTATGTAATAAAGGTAGCTACACCATGATATCTATTACCTGCAGATTTAATCCTTGTACCCTCAAGGTGAGATAATGCGTGCAGATACAACTATCTTGATCTAATCTTCAAGTGATCCCAACTTTCCCTAAATATTCATTACCCTGTATAGATAAAATTTCACACAATGCCAGTAATTACCTGTTACTTGGATGGTTCGGCTTCCTTCATCATTCGCTTGTGGCAGATTCCTATTCGTGAGGTTCTTCCGATGTCGTTTACCCAATATGTGCGTAATGTAACCGAGTCTGTCCAATGTGTGGGCATTGCAAACGATGCATGTAAACAAGTCCTGCATACGTACAGCATTCTTGTTTTGTTCCATTGTGGATATTTAAAAGTATTGCATATCAAGGCACTTACAAAATCTCTAGTTTACCACTTTGTACACACTGGACTTTCTTTCCCTTTTACTATGAATTGCTCGAGGTTGTGTGGCGTCAGCATTCTCCTGAAACTATTCAACAGCTGTGGTTTGTCATTTCACACAGTTGCATTCTTATCTTTCTATCAATTCAGTGCAGTACTTTGATGCAATAATATGTTCTCAAGTTGGAGTTAATACTTCCATTAGAGTTGCTAAGATAATGCAACTGAATATAATCACTTAAAATATTGTACTACTAAACTGCACATCAAACTCACACATGTTCTTAAAAACACTCAGGAATATAAGTCACTCTATTTAAAACAGAATCCACTCAAGATTCCTTTCACCGAAAATGTTTATTAACATTGCATATATGAAAAATGTCACTAATAATTCACAAGTAATGACTGAAGGATAAACTTAAAACTCTGCAGTCAGTAACACAGTGTTCCATCCCAGGGCCATCTGTCACCTACAGTGAGGTCTCCTCTGAAAGGATAAGAAACAAAAGGGTAAATTGTATGCAGATTTTCATACAGCCACTTACTAAAAAAGACAATTATGAAACACAGTTACAGTACAGTAAGTACTTACATCTGCTGGAGTCAGCTCTAACAGAAAATTCTAACTCCTGAGAAAAAGTACTTTACAAAGTAACATCCGAAACATGATATCCATAACATTTTCTTGTCACATAATCATCACAACCACTTTTTCAAAATTATAAAACATATACAGTACTGTAAGTAGTATTGGCACAAGTGACATTTTCTAAAAATAGAGAAAAAGGTGATTAAAGTTTGGTAAACATTAAAACGTAAATATCTTTAGAACCAACCAAACGATTTTCTTCTAGTTTGTGCCATTTTAAAGGAAATTTATCCCTCAATTACCTGTCAAAATCTTATTTTTGCTTTTACTTATGCCTATGACGCAACACAAAATGTAAGGTATGGCATTTGGATTCAATATTAACCAATTAATCTAACCTAACCTACTGTACACTAGGTCTTAGAGATGGACATAGAGAGGGACATTATGGCTGTGTTGAAGGTCAGAGAAAGCATCTGTTGAATTGTGTTCAGGAGAAAAACAATAATATAATTCTCATCCAACAAAACTTATTCCTCGCACGGTTTTCATCCATCTCGGGTGAGAAAGCATCCATGCTCTACAGATATGTCCTACAGTATTTAGATAAGGCATGCAATAATCTGGACTATAACTAATCTAATAATGATATGGCAGAGATCTTCTGGAATTCTGCTGAAAAATTTACCAGACAAAACACCATAAAGGCGCTTGAGTACTTTATTATTGTATCAAACTAAACAGTTTATCTTTATCCACAAATCCAAATGTTCCAAAGGTTAATTTATACTGAAGCTACCGTGGTTCCAGGAGAAGAGTACCGTAGCGTGGTTAAGTAATAGGTACAGTAAACTTCATTAAAAAATAATAATCAGTACATAATAACATTTACTTACATTCATGTTCTTGGCTTGTACCCGCTATTACACCTCACGCTCAACACTACCCCTGCCACTTCTATAATATATACAACCGTGAAGGTATATCACTTCAATATCTAAGTCAAATTTCCAGTATTATCAAAGAGAGAACGTAAGATAGGGAATAAATGTGGTGAGAGTGATCCCCTCTGTCCCTCAGCCAGACGGACAGGACAACAACTGGTTGATGAAGGACCACGACCCTAAAATAAATAAACATTATCACATTTATCTTTATTTTTACACATTCACATTAAATCATCACATAATATAGATAAGTGATTATTTTTCCACATTTTATTGAATAATATGGTCTATTGGAGGTGTAAAGAATTAAAGAATTAATCTGCGTCAGTGTTTAAACTGATGAATAAAATATTCACAAGGACCAGATCCTATTGATGGAACTATAGGAAAAAATGTGTTCTGTGTCTTATATTTACTATACACTCAATGGTTAAAACTTTGAAAATAGTAAAGGGGCACATATTATAACAAATAGAATTGCTATTACAATAGATTTAAAAAAAGATAACTAGTTGAAATTTTTATAGTTACGTTTTATTTGGCCCATACACATTAGTTTCTCTTATATTTTTTAATTATTGATGAGCGAGTGTAGAGGGAATATGAGGGATCGAATACTAAAAGTAAAAAGTAAAAAAAAAAACCACCTAACAAACCTTTGAGAACCTCACCTAACTTACCTTACAAGTGTTTTCGGTGTTTAGTATGTGCGAGGTTTTGTTTTCGATGTTCAGATAAGGAGCACCCATAAACTCAAAAGCAATTCTTAACCTTTTTATAGGTTAGGTAAGGTTTCCAAAGTTTTATTATTTTACTCACATTTTCCCTCTACGTTAAAGCCCTTTGAACAACCAGTATTGTCGGTTCAGGTTGTAGTGGATTCCTCCCCTACAAACGCTAGCCGACCCCGCGAGTTCCCCAGTGTATGCCTCGTGGTCTAGGTCAACCAGTGCCGCCTTACATGACTGAGGTCAACTATTAAGCCACGCCTACCTCCGCTATATAAGACCTGACCTCGTGGTGACAACCTCCCTAGACCAGTATCCGCCAGTGGGGTCGGCGGAATATGAAATAAGGCCCTTAAATCACCCATAAATGGGACAGGGTAGGCTGTCTAGTGCCTGTACCGGCAGACAATAACTAACCCATGACACAACCCTGACACACTATTAGCTTAGCTAGGCGGTCAGCCCGCCCTCTCTTACCTCCTCCTGAATTTCTTCAATTTCCGAACTATAACTTCCTTCCCCCACCTCTACTCTTCTTTCACCCCTCCTTTATCTACACAAAAAAAAAACACTCTCTTTCGACCTACACTAACCAGCCAGCAACACCTCCTCCTCCCTGGCGGCCCTCGCTCCCGCCAGCGACCATGGCGACCCACAAGCTAGTCCTCTGAGCACCCTCACCAACCAGCTCTCTCTACTCAACGCTTGTAACCATGCTGCCACTTCCCAGCACCAAGCTGCATTGTACATCCAATACAACATGTATACAGAGAGCACATTGTGAGTTTCCTT
This sequence comes from Homarus americanus, assembly GCF_018991925.1. Lineage (NCBI taxonomy): Eukaryota > Metazoa > Arthropoda > Malacostraca > Decapoda > Nephropidae > Homarus > Homarus americanus. The sequence goes on along the minus strand of NW_024732415.1, from coordinate 2,074,899 downwards.
TCTCCATCCCATCCTGAGTGTGAACCAAACATCTCGTACCCCACAAGGTAATTGGTTAAAATACTAAAAAATATATAAATTTGCAATGGAAATATAATATATAATGAAGTACATGTACAGTACATATTTTTTGCTTTCTCCCTATATAAAAAGAAATATGAAGTTTCTTGTTCGACCTGAATCGAATCTTTACCAAATTTTCTTGTGTAATTGTTGATAACAGAATATGACCTTCATAAAACATTGGCTTAGTCACCAACAAATGTAAAGTCTTCTGAAACCAAAACTAGTTCCGTCTGTTTGTTAAGGACCAGAAAATTCTCATTCACTTTCACTTAAAGGATTCCACGTGCCATGCATTGAATTTCTTCTCTGATTTCAGTGGAATGTGTTCTAGTATTTCCTCAGGTGTTAAGCTTAGATGCTTCTGCCAAGAGGTAATAGAATTCCATCTCATGCTCCTGAAAGATAGGAGTTAGATGATGGTCAGTTTCAGCTATAAGTTAACCTATCAATAACGGTTGTGCATCTACATGACCCAAACCTGCATTCACTAAGTCAGCTATGAGCATATCATTGGTTACTGTAAAAGCCTGAATAGAGGCTTCAGCTGCATGCAAATACTGTATTGTAGGCACTGACTGTGTTAAGCCAAGGACTATACTTTTAACTTTTATTTTTATCCTCTTCACAATTGATTGGCTCATTAGCTGCTTGGGCTATCAGTCATGTCTCTGTTACGAACTGTTGGCAAGAAATGGCTCCTAAATGTATCTGAACCTGCTCCAGTGCTGTTCAAGTCTGGCCTTGAATGTGTTCACACTCGGTGACGTCACAAAACTCTCTGGCAGAATGTTTTGAGTGTTCACAATTCTCACTCCGAAAAAGTTTGCCCTCACAGTTTTCCGGACTTGTGGCTTCTTCAACCTTGAGCTGTGGCCTCTTGTGGGGCAGGCATCCGCCAGCTCCAGGTATGGACACTCGACTGAGTAGTGCCCTCTGAGATGATTATAAACTTCGATTACGTTGCCCCTTGCACGCCTGTATAAGCTAGGCAGTTGCAGGCATTCTAATCTCCCTGGATAGCTGAGGTTTCAAAGTGTAGGCACCAGCCTGGTGGCCCTCCTTTGGACATTTTCAATCAACTAACGGTCCCTAGCATATCATTGGGACCAGATGGGAAGACAATACTCCAGAAGGAGAAGCACATCACTCTTGAAGATCGTGATGAGCGACACACCATCCAGATATCTAAACGTCCTTCTTATAAGACCATCAATTCCTCATCAGAGAAATTACGTCTTCCCTTTGATTTTGGCATGTAGACAACTTCAGCGGTGTCCTCCATTTTCGCATTGACAGTATCAGGTGACAGGCTAGTGATGTGATTGGCTAAGCTGCTACTCCCAGTACTTGTTGACTATGTTGGGATTTTCATTGAATTGTTATAATTGTCTCACCTGAAAAAAAATCCTATGGTGCACAATCCGAGTCACCTATCTAAGGATAAATACCATACTGGCACCTACACAGAGACTCATTGGCATTTCTTATTGGTCACACCTGAAGAGCCTGGGACCAGTCACAAGACCATCTCTAATCAAAATAGGGCCTATGTCTCTCACCTGAATAAAATCGTCTGGAGTTAGTCAGAATAAAATATACTAAGTGTGCCATAGCCCTACAAAGGGTTAATAAGAACTGGAATGTTCTTATGGTAGTGTTCCCATGGGCACTAAGCAATCTATTAAGTAAAGATGTAAACCATTGGAGAAGCAAACACTCTGTACATTAAAATATTTATTATGGCCTATAAATATATTCAACAAAACTTCAGTACACATTATCTTGTGCAGTAGTTTCACACTAATGTTTTCATGAAAAAATATCACCTCTGTTAGATGACAATATACTGAACTTTTTGATCCAAGTTTTATTGCTCTCAATATCTGTACAAATTCAGAGCACTAAAGAACTCTGGTACTATCAATCAAAAAAATAAAATAAATTAACAACTGTTGTAATATGACTGAGTTAAACAAGTCCCCTAAAAAATTAAAAGTTCATTATATGTCACCAGTACCTCAATCTCAAATAAAGTAAAATATCAATTTATCAAAATAATAGTTTTTACCATTTTACAATATAACAAAGGGAGTTGAGAGGAAACAAAAATTACATTTTTTAAATATTCATTAACTAGCCACCAACATAAAAAAATTCTTATTGGAATGCTTATGCTGTAGTCGGCCGGAGAGAACCAGAATACAGTATTATCAAATATAACAAAATCAACCTTAAAGTGACTAGAATAAAGTACGGTAAGAAAAGTGAACGAAAAACGTAAACTCTTCAGTTAACACCACAAGGAGCAGGACTCTGGAGATAAAGTATAACCCATCCCAAGACTTACACTTCATTATGATGGTCACAATGCTTTTTTACTTAAACAAATTGAATATCTATGTTTGCATAATCAGAACTCTTATGAATCAGGACAGATACTGATACCTGTTGTCATGTATCATGTTGAGGAACTTACTTCACATACATAATCCACGTGCTTATTTATGGTATAGAGGCAGTCCCCGAGTTACGAACGAGTTACGTTCCTGGTCCCCGTTTGAAAGTCAGAAGTGTTAATTCCATAGGTTAGGTTACGCTGAAACACAACCATGCCCATACAAAACAACAATACGGTAATATCTCGTACATAACAAATAATGTAAATACAGGTATGGGACCATTTATCTGGCATAGTACTTGGGACTTGGGGTTACTGGAAGGGTTTTCCAGAATTTGGAGCACCAGGCAATAAATATACAGTAAACCCTCTGTAACTGGCTGTGAAGCCTCTGTTCAGAACATTATATTCACTCATAAAAGTAGCTTTAACTGTACACTGTAACATTAAAACTTAAAATTGTAGACATAAACATCAATAACAAAAGCATATAAATAGCAATAATGAAAGCAAAAATGATGCAAGTTACTGTACAAACTGTGTCACAGTTGCCCCTGCTGCTCGCCTTAGCGGTGTTCCTAGCAACGGGGCTCTGGACCACAGACCCTCCAACCTCTCCACATACTGTACTCACCACACAGCTTCATGGTGGAAACCCATAGATAAGTAAAACTTTACACCTTATGATAATTATTTAATTGATTTCATTTTGTGTGCATGTAACTGAGTAAAAAATAAAAAATTACAAACCACATCAAGCCAAAATTATTAGTTGAATGTAATATTGAGTGTGTATGTAATTGAGTAAAAAATAAAAATAAATTAAATGTCTGCCAAAAATTACAAGATTAAAATAATAACCATAACATAATACAGTACTGTACAGCTCACAGATGGAGAATGGTTGAAAATACCCCCACTCCTCCCAGAACATAGTCAATTTTTGGAGTGTTCCAGATACCGGGACACCGAATAAATGGTACCATACCTGTACCTGTAAATGAAGTGATGTTAAGCAATATAAAGTAATGTAAAAATTTCAAATATACAGATGTTTGTGATGAATATATTGGGATCCCATTAGTAAGTACGGGTGTTCGTGAGTCAAGCTTTCGTAACTCGAGGACTGCTTGTTGTATTAACATATATAAAAATCTGGTGTCCTTTTTATTGGCTATAGTACCTTAAGTAAACATATCAATAAGGAGTGATTTGAAATATAAATAAATTGGTTTCAGAAGTACAATTGTATATGCTCAACACGGCTTTATTTATCAACTGGCTACTAGCAAAATTGAGCAATTCAAGTAATGACTAGACCAGTTCAAATAATTTTTAAAATATCTTATTGTAACTGATTAAAAATTTCATCCCAACTGTGCTTAATCTCTAACCTCTTTTTATTCACCTCATAACTCAGTCACCATAGTTTATCCCAATAGAGCCCTTGACCCCTAGCTTTGTCGAGTACTCTTAGGGCCGTCTGACTAAACATTCAGTGAAAACCCTGTGAAGATGAGGAACAGACAATGAATACCATAATTACACACAACCTTTGATGGAAGGAATCTGTTCATCTTCTTCCTCTTAATAAAGACACATTGTATCTGTTCAAGTAACTATAGTTCAGTGATTGACTCATAACATTTTAAGTTTTCAGAAATTTATACAGGCTTCTATTACATTCATGCAGCTGAGTAACTACCTAGTAATGGCATGTAGCAGTTTATTTTCACCAAGTTACAACACAGATGCTCAGTTGCATTATTAGTTGTATAACTATTCAATAATGCAAAAAGCCAAAAATTCCTTAATTAAAATTATATCATTCAACTCAAGGACATTCATATTGCATTTTTGGCACAAGCATCATTAAAGGCATTAATGCCCATATATGGCAAGTAAACAGATAAATTAATTTACTGGGGTTACATTTTTTGTTTATTAAGGGAGACACACTATGGCCCAAAACTATAAAAAAACATTTAAAACAAAAAAAATTACTTTATACATAATGCCCACCATACTGATCTGAATAAAGAGTTAGTGAAAGGGGAAAATGTTCACCAGTTATGGAAGTTAGAGAGCATTAAAACATTTATATATAATATTGTACTGTATTGTATTTTACATAAAGTATACTGTACTGTAATATAAAATACACTATACAGTACTAATAGTGTTTTTTTAATAAATTCATACTTTCTAATCTTAAAATACCAAGAAATAAGTTTCATAATAGCAAATGTTCTACTCAAATACCAAGGTAAATAATAATCAATGTCATCAGTCACAAGAATAATAATTTGACTGCACAAGCAATGACAACTGGCTTTGTATGAACAAGTGCCAGTCTAGGTTCCTTCTGACTTACTGGATTTACTGTAATTTTAGCTCAGCTGCCCCAAGAAAAGAGTTTATGGGACATATACTATTGGTAGTGCAAACAATGATAAGTATTATGTTCAACTGTACCTATTGGTGAGCTATATTGTCTTTAGGCATAAATTGTAAGAGGTTAATGCAGGTTTTACTTTCTAAATGTCAGTGCTCACTGCACCATTGAAAAACTAGTTTTATATAAATCCTCTTGACAATGTAATACAAGCAGATTTTCATGTGTAAATGAAACCCCTAATCATCACATACTCCCCATCGTTTGGTCCCAGAGTTTGAGCATCTTGATTTTTAATTTATTAATGAGTGATGACCATAATAACCAGCCTATAATTTCAAATAATATTTTCAGTATGAAACAATAAGAAGGAAGATTCTTTTATCCCAATTTAGTAAATAATTATTATAAAAACAGTTCCCAGATTATTTGGAAGTTTTAAACACAATTCAAAAGAAACTGATAAATTCTTAAAGTTAATTAAAAAAATTATTAACATATGCCCTGAAAGTCTTTAACCAGCTATTATAGTTGTAGTTATTTTTCAGTGAGCATAAAATCTAATTGATAAGCTATACGTTTTCCCATTTTTATAATATACTGGTAACTGTTACAGTACAGTTGTCACCAAAATTCCGAATGACAAAATAAACTTCAGGATAATGATCATGAAGCCAGTTGAGTTGACTTCTACATGAATTTGAACATGGCGAGTTTGAGAAATTTTGAATGTACTGTTCCAGTATTTCTCTTAATAGTCGGGCAGAGGCAGCACCTTTATCATAGTGTCAAGCATATGAGGATTACTTCACTTGTAATTTATGACTAACTCCTAATAAAAGAAAATGAGTGGGATACTAAAAATTGGCATTTAAAAATTATTATTATTCACAACTAATTTAGGGACCAGCTAAACAAATAAATATTGTTGAAATCTTCACTAGTTCTGACCCAAAATTGGGGAAACCACATTATTTACCCTTTCACTGTCATATGGGATATTTGTAGCAACAGCCATTTTTTGCATTAAGGAACTTGAGTTACTTGGAGAAAGAGGGAGGGCATCTGCCTTCTATTGTGTTTTCCTAATACAGCCAGTGTAAGTGTGAATGTCTGTCCTTTTTAAGAGAATAGTAGCTAGAAAACATTTATCCATCTTTATGAAGATAAGATATGGCCCTGCTGAGTAAGAGGTCAACTAAAGCTGGAAGCATTATTGACCTCTACTCATGCAATACACAAGGTCTTTAAATTTTACATATCTAAAGGTAATTCTACATTAAGCTACAGCTCCCCATTTCTCAATAAATGTTTTCCCCTGTGAGCAATTGGATTACTAAATTTAATAAACAAATAAAAAAATAGATTTAAAAGACAATACTGTTCCTGTTGTGTCTTTTAGGCAGGAAGATGCCAAGATGACTGCTAGACAAACTTGTGAAAGAGAGATCTGTAACCTGTACATTAGTCTGCACTGATCCCGGGAGACATGAGAGGTAAACTGAGGATGGAATATATTCTGCATCTTTTCTCAATTAAATGAAATGGAACATTGTGAAAAGGATCACAATAAAATAATAATAAATTCATTTATTATCTATTAATTTTGAATGAGAACAAGTAGGTTAAGACTTTAGAAAGCAACTGTGGTAGCTGATGGATATTCTGTAAGGAACCTGTGTTATTTCAAGAGCCAATCAACAGTAGAAGATTATTTTTTAAAGCAGTACAAAATATGAACATGGAGGTGGGCAAAATTGTATAAAATAAGTCATATTATAATTCATCTCCCTATACTGAATATGTTGAAGGAAATTGTTTATTTCTGATGAAGAAAAATGGCAGAATAAACATGATATATGTATACAATAAATGGTAATTTTGTAAAAAAAAATATATATACAGTATACATACTTTAAGAGAAAGTCTTCCTTCAGTTTTATGGTTCATATCTATGACAACAAATTATGTGGTATAAAAATGTTTTAATATATAATGATGAAAATGATTTGGAGCAGCAATGAATTTCTTCCATACATAACTCTGAAGTTGTGCTTTATGTAAAGATAAAAAACTTGCTCCAGTTTTTCTTAACATTTAACTCTAAAACACAGCCATAAAAGTTATCATTCATAGACTGCAAGAATGAAAGTGTCGGGTGTGGTGATGAGCCAACTCTCAAGATGTTTACAAGTAACTGCTGGCAAAATCTCCTAACTTGCACAAGTATGGAAGCACATGACAAAACCACAAAGGCACACATTTAAAATATCCTGAAGAAGTAGACACAACCTACCTCATAACATGGCTTTTCTTTGGCTTTAGGATGTTAAGTACCATAAACATTTAGCTAAACTAATGGAATGTGTAAGTTCTACTTTAAAAAGCAAATGCAACCAAATTTATTTTAATTACATTACATGTTCAGTGTTTTAAAATACAGTATAGAAAATACAATCTGAAATTTGAATTTCGATTTTTCTTTATTATACTGTACTGTAATAAAATGAATGTAATGCCATAAAAGTTTAATGATCAATGAACATGAAAAACTGTCGATGGTCATAATTGTGCCGCTCTATACAGTATACTTTATCTGATATGATATATACAGTATTTCAGCCAAAAAATAATATCTGCTGATTACAATCACATCAAAACATCAAGAATGGTTTTCACAAAATTAAGAGGAAGTAGAAAGCCTTAAGTGAAAATTCCTCTATCTGAGAATTATATTTACAATATTTAATTTCATAGTTGTCAACTATAAGTGTAATACCATCAGAGAGCTGTGGTATAAGAACAGGAAATATCCCACATACATCCACAGCACAAAAATAATCCAAAGATCTCTCAAGTTTTAAAGAATAGACTATGGGCAATATACTGTAGCATTCAAATACTTTGATGCTGCTAAACTATCAGGCATATCTTTTGTATATTGCAAATTTACCCAAAATTCCTGAGATACTTCTCCATCGACATCCCAAGAGGCTATCACAATATTACGATACGGCTGTGATTATACGGAGTCTCATTGTCGGTTATCACATAGTTTTTACCTTCCAAGTTTTAAAGTACTCCAGCAGAATGTCATATGCTGTTCTTCACCAATAATGCCTTCACATTATACAGGAGTGACAACATAATACATGAGGTGTTGAAGCTCTTTCATTCACCACCAATACTGGACTATTATTCACCCTATTTTCACTTGTTAAATTCTCATTACTGTACAATATTTAAATTCTTGGTAGCACTGTTGTTTAATGATTAATACTTTAATATCACCATGTCAAGTATGTATGTGAACAAAAATGTCTTGCACCTCATACATATTAAACAGTCTGTTTACACTAACTCCAAAATGTAGGTGAATAAATTCTTTTTCATTCATAATTGTCACAGTTCATTCACTTCAGTTTTATCAGTAACAGTGATAATTTAGTTAGCAAATTAAAATACAGTATGTAATTCATTTGAAGAGATGACAAAATATTGGCAAATTAACATTCTACTTTAAATGTAATGGAGACCAACTTAATGGAAGAAACTTAAACTCTTATTGCATTTGTAGATGGCAGCATTTAGTTGACTAATTCAACATCTGCTTCAGCTGTGGTTCTGACCACTCGGTTCACTAATTAAACTTCTGCTTCATCAGTGGTGGTGACGACAGTTGTGGTGGTGACCAGAGAGCTAAAAGGTTCAGAAGCTTCATCGCCAGTTTCCTCTGCACAGTTCCGTCTGGTGAAATACAAATATCATTAGAAAGTTATGGTAAAAAAAAAATGGTTCACTAAGTCTTTTTGTCTATATGTTGGAGTATATGAGAAAATCAAGTACGGTACTATTAGAGAAATTTATTTTGACAATATTCAAAGCAAATACAACATAATTATAATCTCATTATATATTTTCTGATATCTAGTTATATAAGGTGAATTATCAGTTTTAATTTATCATGTTGATAACGTAACTTCAGATAGACTTAAAGCCATCAATGGATTGGCTTATCCCCCTCAACTTTTATTTTAAAAATAGTGAGATAAATAATAACCTTCCTATACAGAACAGTACATAGATACTGAGGATAAATGTTAATCAAAATTCCCATAGATCAAACTGAAGTTACTTCTCAAACAAGGTTATATTTATGAACAGCCTGACATCTACTGTATGATTTCTGGATATGGGAGCAATTTTTTTGCGCTACTAAGTTTTCACGGCAATACAGTGCAATGAGCACAGATTGTGTTCAAAAATTAATATTGTGCTTGTGAAACTCACTTGTCCTCAATTGGCCAAAACACAATAAAAAAAAGTGCAAAAGTCAACCTAATTCCTTGGAAATGTAATCAGATTATCCAAGGACACATATAATGAAACCTACAATATTTCAATGATCTCCAAGTACTGTAATACTTTTTAATTAATCCTACCAACAATCAGAATCAGGGTGTTTATTTCAGTACCTGTACATGAACCAGTAACTTAGAACTCACTTAGAAAAAGTGCTTGTACTTTTCTGAAGTACAATGACTACTAAAAGTTAAATCCCGCTTAAAAGATGCTGTATGGCAAGTTATCATTATGTGCTACCCGAGACTTAGTGATCCCGTTTATAATATTGGAAACGAGAAATAATAATAATAATAATAGTACAGTAATTAAACTAAAAAAAAGCAAAATATTAGTTATACCTAATACTTTTTATAACTAACACTACAACAGTACCTTGACCTTAATAGTGTGCAAGGAGTGACTACTACCAAGAGTATTGTAAAGAGTACAGTATTTACCTCTGCTATTACTTCTACTTATGGTGGTTTATGTTAAATCAAATTACAGAGCTGTCAACATGGTAAGTTCTTTGTCTGAGGAAAAAATCAGACTAGTTTATATTTAATGATTAATGCGACATGAACAGGACTGAAAATACAAGTTATCTGCCCCTCATGAGGGAGATCAACAACAATTACTGGTATATTTACAGTAGGAGCAAATGGTACAGGGAACAGAGAAGTAAACAATATCAAGACTTAATTCATGAACACCATTAAGTAGTACTGTAGTATTCTAGTAATGCTAGGAGAATAATTTAACAACAGTTAGTAGGGTCACTAGAGTTTCTAAATCTCACTATGATTACAGTAAAGGTTAACTAAGACAGTTTCTTTGAGGTAGAATATAATGAAACTTGATAATGATTCACTAAAAATAATAACTGTATACTATACTGTATATGCATTAAACTATCTCTTTTGTCAAATGGAATAATTATATGTATTAAACTATTACCATATACTACAGTACAGTACTATATATATAAGACATAAATTAAGAAAATGGGTGAACATTGTAGGTAACACAATGCATAATGTATGTAGAGAAACAGTGAATGTCCTGTGCATAGATACTGTCATAAACATTCTTAAGGTATAAAGTAAGAGAAAAGAGCATGCAACAAACCTGGTTCAAGTCCTTCATGGCCAGGAGAGAATTCAGTGGGGTCGTGGAAAACAATGTTAACCCAGTGCTACTAGTATGTGGTTGTTTTTCTTTTTTATGAACGTACACAATTCAATGCAAGACAATTAGTACAGAAGATCTAACACTTCTACCATACGTGTAAAATCCAACCTTTATTAATCCCTCGAGCAGGAAAATTGAAATTATCACCACAAACTGTGAACTTTCATTCTCCGTGATCTCCGGATCAACAAACTTGTGTATTAACATTGCCTTCCCACTGACCGAAGAAATGTATTAGGAGTCAGGATCTCGGCGCCTGCAGCGAGGAAGGTTGAAATCAAGTGTTGAGTGCATGGCCAAGATAAAATTAAAGATAAAGCCTTAAAAGATATATATACTGTACATGCATGGTCAAATCTTCATTAATTACATGTCATTATTACCATTTCTTTTTAGAGTACACACACACATATGCACATTAACCGAGCGCAGATATAACTGAGGCTTGATTATTATAGTACAGGGTATAGTGCATATGGGGGTGTGGGTCTAGTGGTGCTATGCCGAATTAAGAAACAGAATAAATGAATAATAAATAATAAATCAAGGCTTCAAACAGAGTGAAAGTCATGTATCACCTAAACTCAGTTTCATATTTAGACAATTTATTTTTTAAAGTATTAAACTTTGAAAATACCTGATTAGGTATCAGTACAACCTCCCTTTAAAAGATTGTCACTAGCAACCCACATGAGATTTACTGTGATTCAGACTGCCCTGGACCATATTTCCCCTTAAAATGAAAACTGTTGCAGGCAGGAGTTTCATATCTGTGATTAACACGCCGAACAAACTGCCCACAACTTCATCCTCAACATGAAGCTGATGTTAACAATTACTGGTGCAAATAAAAGTTGTACGTGTGAGGGAGTTGAACTGTACAGTGCAGTACACAGCTCAAATTTTGGAGTAAATTATGGTTCAGGCAACCTTTATGGAAGACTTCTGTGGTGAACACCATCCATAAGGAGAAATAGTCCTCTCTTCCTGCTGTCTATATCCATTAAGCATATCTATGGCAACTGGCAAAACCACTTCATTATCTACACTTACCACCACAAATACATCCTTAAATATAATCACTACAGGTTACATATAAAATATAAAGATACAGGAACTGGCATGAAATGTGCAGCAGTGGGACACAAGGAAGGTGCACATTCATTAAAATGTGAGAAGCAGAAATATCCACACAGACTCTTTCATGTCCTAAACTTACATAATTATTCAGTATATAAAGTGAATCTTAGCAGCCACATTAATTCAATTTGCTTCTGAACTGATGTGAAGTGGTGTAAATTGATGTGGATGCTTAGCTTCACTTTATATATTGTGTATGTGTGTTGAGGATGTGAGCAAGTAAGTGTGAATTTTTCAACTTATGTTAGTCATCTCCTGTTACTTTCCACCCTTGTCTTCCACCACTCTCCAAACAGAAGTGAAAACAGTGAACATGTGATGGTAGAGTGTGTGTGTGTGTGTGTGTGTGTGTGTGTGTGTGTGTGTGTGTGTGTGTGTGTGAGCAGAAGTCAAGAGTGAGTAGGTGAGTGTCTGGGGTAATTATCACCTATGTGTATGGAGATTAGCATTAACTTCAATACAATACTGTATCTGGCTCAAGATACTATGGTAATACCATTTTAGTGTATTTCTAGAATATGATCAGGACAATATCTCAGACTAATCATATTATATCCAATAATTCTGAATATGAGAACTACATGGCAGAAGACCACATAATATATAGTGTGAATGTTGCAAAGAAAATGATTCATCACTGGAGGAGATGAAAAACCTGACATTGCTTTACTACAATCTTTGTGCAGTTCAATATAAATCTTTTATCTTTTAAACATCTAGTTGCCATCACCATGATAGTACTCCCAGGGGCCACTGTGACCAAGTATACTACTACTACTACTACTACAACAGTCCCCAAACTCTGTGTTGTAGCCCAATGTTACTCTCTTGTACTGTAAAAGGTAAGGCGAGTGATCCACGTGTCACGCAGTTCTTATGAGAGTATCCATCTTATATCAATGCACATGCTTGACCATGCAAGCATCACTGGCTTTAAGGTAAAACTACCATTGCCAGAATATCATGCAACATATTTAAAATTAAGCTAAAATATCTATATTTACTAATTCTTTTAGAAGAACTCTAACTATGTAAAACATGCATACAGAATATGTACCTGTATATATTAAAGATAATTTATAGCTTATCAGACAAGTAATAATGATTTTTCAAGACTAAAATTTTCTTGGTATCTTTTCACCTCTACCTTCTATCTCCTGCCTGACAAGGCAATCCATCATCTAAAACTGATTTGCCTATATAAAGTTTTCTTCATATACTTTCATAACTGCAAATTACAATCATAAGACAGAAGTAAACAGATCTTAACTATGAGGAAGTTACCCCGTTCACTCTGATGTGAATTACTGTAATCTGATTTGACAATACAAAATTTACCAATGAGACAATTGAATTTTTATCAATATGAGAACAACTGAATCAATACTAAATAATCATAACTATCCATAAAGCTGCCAAATATATTTCTGCCAACCAAAACTATATATTCAAAAGCATCTAGAAAAATATATGCAAAAATCTAGTTGCATAATTATACAAAGCTGCAGCATGTAACTAGAGAGAGAGAGGTTAAAGTACCTGTACACAGAGGAGGATGACGTTGATCTCGACCAGGACACCATGAAGTCTTTATGCTGAGTTCCTTTATTATCTATCAAGGCTTGTGTTACTTCATCAGGATTTAGACTGCACAGAACTGCCCGCACAACAAACCTTGAACCAAAACAATGTTAAAATTCTCAGTAACCATGAACAAATTACTTAATTTTCAAGAACTTAATCTATACAATAATAAGTCTATTAAAAATCTTGTGACTCCCGAATATGCTCTACCAATATTACATCATGAATGATTCACACTTTTATACATTCCTTCATTATCAGATCATTTACACAAACATACTCCTTCACTTTGCTTTTCCATTTGCACCTTTAATTTTTCCTAGACCTACTTACTGTAATTACAGATTTGGTAAGACAGCTGTTTAGGTCTGATGACTGTGACTAAGGGAGTGTGTTTTGCTCTTGATTCTGGCTGTCCTTTGTTACTATTGGTAAGAGTTTACAGGATTGAGAGAAAAAGGACCACCACACACATGCAGTCTTTCAATCCACACCATTCTGTACAGATGTTCATATCATGTTTAGTTTTCATATGTTTTATCAATCATTGCATTCATAATAAGTACGGCACACCAGAATGTTATTTCTGCCTCCACTAAAGTTGAAAAAGTCCCTTACTGCACCACAGCCATAATTCTCAACTATGTTAACAGAAACACAGATGGAAAGCCTCCACTTCTATTTCTCCTTCCTGAGATGATTAGGGGTAAATGAAGGCATATCAACATATACAGAATAAATTTTACAGGAATTGAAGATCTAAGGTGTGTATATAGTTAATCTTGATTCTGGCCACCTCCTATTAAGCAGGAAAAGGTGGAAACAGCAGATTTTTCCTTCTTGTGAGATCCTTCCACTGTAGTGCGAGGTGGCTGGGATCAGGGGCACCACAGTCTCTCAAACACTGCCACTTCCTCTTTGAGCTGCCTTACCAAATGTTTCCCACACTAGCTGCCTGTCTCTCATCTTCCACAACAAATCAAAGAGCATCACAAATCAGCAGCATATATATCTTTTAAAATCCACCCGATGCCATGATACATGCTCACTGTTGCTGTCTGAGTGTCCATCCACCTCCCATTGTGTAATCCCTCACTTTATCCTTCTATCTTCCTACTTGTCTTCCTCTCTCTTCTATCATCCACATCTGAATTACACTAAAGGTGAATTCACACATCACAATAATAATACCACACTACTTACCTGGGCAAGACTGCTAGTGTGGCAGTAAGCAGAACAGTGAGCCAGTGTATAGGGGATGACAACGCATGCGGCAGCTCCCCGTACTGACTGGGCGCCCCAAGACAGGCCGCACAAGTCATGGTGTACAGCGCACCAAACCCGTAGAACAGTAAGAAGGACAATACCAACCCAAGCACATGAATCACAGTCTGGAGAAGAAAGTACGATGTCAAATAAGGATGATGGAAAAAAATAAATAAAAAATCCTGATGCATACTATAATATTATACTGTATTCACATATACCATAAAATAATTGAGAAAAAAAATCCAGTAAACTCACCCATGATTTGGTTTCAATAGCAATATGCATTGATTGTGCAACAAGACAAGAATGCGTAACTGTCATGCCAAACTGGTACATCCCAGCGCTGGAATCCTCATGGAGCTGTAGAGACCATACATTACACTCATCAGCCTTACAAACTGTTATGTCAGGTGGGTGGGAGGGTGAGAGTGGATGATGGTCAGTAGGATGTAAAGAAGAGAGAAAAGGAAGAGAGAAGAAGGGAAGGGAAGGACTAAGTAAGAGGCAAAGAAGGAAGAACAAAGAGGATGGGAAGGAAGAAGAAAGAGGGAAGGCAAACAGCATAAAAGAGGGAGGGACACAATATAATGAGGAGGTCTTCTATAAACATCTGTTTCCTTCAATTACCTGTTGCTTCTGATACAGACTTAAGGACATGCTGATCCCCTGTTTATGCACAACTAAGTAAAACATTTTCAGCAGATAAGAAAATGTCACTGCTTTAGTAATGTCTTGTATAACATCAAGAGAGAGAGAGAGAGAGAGAAATTCCCAAATTATTCTAACCAGTCAATGAAGTGGGAGCTGGGTGGTGTGATGAGGTGAACCACACACAACACATTGCAGTATCTTCTCTCACAAAGGACTCTTGGACCATCAACATACAGTACAGTACTTACAGCCATTGGTAAAAAAAGAATTATGGCTTCCAAGAGATGCTCTGAACAGTCTGATCTCTCTATTACTTAAAGGTCCAATATTAAGTATTTTAATCCTACACAAAAAAGGATAAGAATAAGTAATGTGTGCTGAAAGTTGCCAACTGTATCATGGTGCAATTCCACAACAAGGTATTTCTCTTCTCTATGGAGGATGTTATTAACTGATAGCTTGAGATGGTCACAAACAGATATTTAGCTTACTATGTACGGTACTTTATGAAGGCAGTGTGGTAAAGGTTGGCAGTGTATCAACATTAATTATATTCACATTTGAGAGATGTTTTATACAGAATATTTGCTTAAGAACAACATGCCTAGATGAATAAAGGTAACTGTCTTATATAGCTAATTTCCCTTAAAAGATTAAAACATTATATTACATCTTTATATCTTAGAAGAACCTTCCTATAAACACAGGATTGTAAACATAATGCAATATAATATCATTATAATGTATCCCTTTAATTCTGATGTACTGTATAAATATTCACAGGCAAATTCTCTACCACAATGAGACCCTCACTAGAAACTATGCACTGTCCAGTATGCAAAACAGTTTCTTTGTCTTAAAAAAAAAGTTGCAAGTCATATTGGTTCTAATCCTACTGGACCCTAACCTAATCCAACAACCAGGAGTAAGGCTGCTTCTGGTGGACTGAAGGCCCATTAAAATTAGGTCAATATCATAATTGCTACAGGTTTTGGTTAGTTTTGGTCTAGTAGGAATGGGTAATAATTTGATTTGAGGCCAAATTGACTAAGTCGCCCACAAACAAACATTCCCTCAACTTACGACAGCGGCAAAGAAGAAAAGAACAATGGCCTGATACACGGCATCAAGGATGTTGACCCAGAAGCTGTGAGGCTTGTAGAGTCGGCTCTCCCGGCCCTGGGCATATAACTGTGGCTGGGCAAGGAGCACTTCTGCAGGTGCATCCTGATCATAGATGCCTGTACAGGGAATATGGTATGCCTAAATTAATACTGTATCACGATGGCCCCCAAAAATGGTAATGTATGTAAGTTAGAATCAAATACAAAGTTTGTTTCCTAAGCAGGTGAGGTTAAAGATGTCATAAATTTCACCTGTCAAAAAATATTCAGCAAAAAATTATGTCTGGCAAAATTTCCAGCAGAATTTTAGGATAGGTAACTCTTTTTCCCTACAAATGTTAGTGAACTATAGAGTGAGGAACATACCCACGAAGATAGGAGGTATGGAGGTGAAGAAGAGGTTAAACACCATCAGGTACATCTGGTCTATCATGCTGCTGCCGCTGAAGCCATTATATAACTGGTAGCACAGCAAGATCAACACAAAAGACTGTAATACAAACACAAGGTTACATGAAGCACTCTCAGGTACAAATAACAAGTATCACTAAGAGAACAACACACTAACATATACAGTATTTGGCTAGGACATAGTTATTACATATTAATAATTAAATATGATATATTATGAAAGAAGTAATGGCATTATATAACATCCTGTAGCTGTATGTATGACACACTCACACACACCACACCACACAGACATACACTGGTTAAATCTGAAAAAGTTTGAATACAGTAGAACCTTTCCAGTTTGCATACCTTTGAGACTGATAGTTTGGTGTACCTGTGAATTTTATGAACTTATAAGATGGTGCAAAGGACCTTGAACTCAACGTATCAGTTTTGTACAATACTCATGTTTGGACCTTAGACCATCAACACCAAACATCACAAACATACAAGACACCACTGACCATAAGATCCCATAATATACATATGCACTGTACAAGGAAATAAATGGAATCAAAGGTACAGTATAAACAGCATAATTTGTACTCATAGCAGAGCAGTTTGCACAGTACACAACTGAGATCCAGTATAAGACTGGGTGTTTATATAAATCCAAGCTAAAGTACAGATCTACACCAGAATAAAAAATAAAAACCAAGAGGACTTTGGCTTAAATTTCATCTCTGTTGATTTAGAAAAGAGAAGACAGAGGCATCCACATCAAGCACACAATACCACTTATATCAGCTACATGCTCACCTGAGGCCTTCAACCTATTCATTATTCAAACTCACTCGGTGACTAATCTAAATATTCCTCTCTTAAAATAGAGATGATGGTGATGGTGAAAACATTAATGGTGGTATTTGTTTATATGGTGAGGAGGTTGTGAGTACAAAGAGATAGTACTGTGGATGACTTTACATGATATAGGGTTAAATTGGGTGCAAAAAAAAAAAAAACTTTTTTGACTGTCTTGTTATTTGGTAACTTCTTGTTATAACAAACACAAAACATATAAGGTGTTTGTAATACAGAACCAAGTTACTCTTCACAGTCTGCTGAAGACAATGAACAAATGTTGCATTAACTCCCAGAGGAGGTTGAACCATCACTTGAAAGATCATTCCTTTCCTCATCAACTCCACCATCATTCTCTTCCTCTTCTTCAGGACACAGATCTTTTCCAAAATTTTATCATCAGTGAAGTAAGCCTCAGTACTGTATCTATGTCGCACACCTGTTGTATCTCATCTTCATTTAAAACCTGAATATGGTTGTTGTCCATGATTCTGTCATATACAGTACTGTACTGTACACAAAAACCATGTCTGGTTAAAGTCTAATATTATTTGTACAAGTTAAAGTTTCTGACCATACTTGACCCATGAACAATTAGCAATTACTAGAGGTCTTTCTACAAAATAATAGCTAAGAATTAAGGCCCTATGCATACAAATCACTTAACTAAAACAAATAGATAAACTAAGGTTCTACTCACAGCATTCTTGTAGAAAAAATATAAAATAATACGGGACAGTCGATCATAGCACCAATGGCCATGGACTAGCAGCAATTTTTCTAGGTGGCGAAAGCGTGCAATGGCATAATCTGAAGCCATCACTGCTTGTCTACCTTCTACCCCTGAGATGCCAACACCCACATCTGCTGTCTGATGGTTGAGGGAAACAGAAACAATATTAGCAACTAAAGCTAATCATTACCTGTAACTCCAGAAAATAAATGAATGTTTGCAGTATTTATCTAACTAAATGCATTGGTACTTTTGATCAAATGTATCTAATGAACCAATTTCAATCTCTGTCATTTGCCAGATCATATGATGAGTCATGAGAGACTTTAAAACCTTCCTTAAAGAACTGATTATTATACATATCCAGTAGAATATAAGGTACTGTGTATATATATATATATGTGTGTGTGTGTGTGTGTGTGTGAGTAGCAAAGCACTGACACAGATAACTATGAGAAATGTACCAACTTATATGTTTGGACAATTCTGCATCAGCAACTTGTCATACTTCAGATAAACACTGAGATTGCATGTGGCTTTAGCACTTGTTACTTGTATGTTGTGTGAAGATCATGTACAGCATATATCCAGTGTGGGGGGTTTTAGGATGGTGGTTGTTGTTTGTTTATGTAACATATCACTAAACTCTGATATTGGTAAGTTATTGGCCCTCAGTGTTTCAGCCACCTGTTGGAGAAGTTACCCGGTCCTGTGTCTTGGAATAATTTCATGACTGTGTGGATCTTGTGTGTAGTTAAGGTTTTAATGAAACTCTAACTCCTATCTTCTGTAAACATATTTCTCTTACCCCCAAAAATATAATATACCTGTATATATAACTCAATCTTAATGTCCTTATTCCTCTTTCATTTATAGTCAGTGTGGATCAAGGAATAAGAAATATGGAGGGGAAACAGGAGACGAATCACAAAATTGCTCTCTCTCTCTCCCTCCCTCCCTGGGTATACGATCTACGGCTTCTCACCTGGATCATCGAGACATCATTTGCACCGTCACCAACAGCTAGGGTGAGAACTTTGAGGCTATCTTTGGCACTGCGAACAATGAGGGCTTTCTGAAGGGGCGTGGCTCTACAACATAATACTGCACTGCACTTTCCAGCCAGTGTAAGGAAGGCTTTCTTCAGGTTTGCTCGCCGGTCAAGAATATATCTGTAGGGAGAAAAAAAAAATATATAAATGAATAAATCAATGACACTGAAGCCAAATTTACTTAATATAATTGGATCATGTAAAGAACAGCCCACTTCTAGCTTATTTCACCTGATGATTAAACACCCTAATGGTACCCTAATCTAACCTGATTTCTATTAGGGTATTTAATCATAAGGTAAAATAAGCTAGAGGTGGGATGATCTTCGTAAGGTTTATATAGTAAAATTATTCTTGATATCTGAAAGTATAAACACTGCAGGATACAGCTGTTTATATATGGTGACACTATGTAGACCCAAACATTACAACGCACGCACACACACATACACCGGGAAGCGTTGGAAACCCTCCTATTTGCGAGATAAATACAGTCGCATGGTTGAGTTTCCAGAAGCAGCTAAAATCAACAAAGCAGCAAGAGTCTGTACTTCAATTCACACAAGCCCACACTGTATTATTCAGTTAGCAAATTGTTACAATGGCCTTTAGTGTTAAGTGCTTATTAGAAAAGTAAGCCTCAATATCAAACTTATGGGCAGTCTAATAAAATCTGTAGCCAAAATCCTTCAAGAAGACCTTGCCGGGGGTGACCTTACCTGGGATGTGAGGAAAAACAATGTTGAAAAAACTGGAGACTAAATAACGAGTAATTTTAAAACACACAAGAAATATGTTACAATACAATCTTTTCAACAACTTCCTCATGTAAAGGAAATTATTCACCAAATTCTCTGATGAAAGAGATTTAAAAAAGACTGAAAATTATTTGTTTTACTCATGTGTCTTAGTGTTACCTCACAACAAGCATCATCACTTCACACAAGCATTTACCTCACAAAAATAAGACTTACACAAGTGTTCTGCCGTCCACCACAAGTCCTCTCTGTTTCACTGGTTCACTCTGTCTGTGATTGTTCTCTTGAAAAGTAGTAAACTGTATCATTCCACTATTTGCTGCCACAGGGTCTGGTACTGTTCCTTGCATCTCATTACGTTGCAAGATCTCCTCCTGTTGTTTTATTTGTTGCAGGTAGAATTGTATCGTTTGCTCTGCCTGGTCTTTTGTGCGGGCATTTAACTTTAGGATCTACCGGAAAAAAGAAAAAAATATGGCATCCGAAAGCAAACAATATATTTCTGTCATATGAAGGACTTGAATGTATAGTGTTAAATCAAGTACATAAAGTGAATGTTACTGACAGAAGAACATATATATAGAGCATAACATGGAAACTGTATGACAATGAGTTATCATCAAGAGGACTGCTGTATAATTAAAGTGTATTAGGGGAGAAGCAGGGTGACTGAGAGAAGATGTGGGTGTGTATTTACTTGTCTCTGACCACTGTGCATAAAAAACAAAGAAAGGAGGGAGAGAGGAGGAGGTAGAAGTGAGCAGCTTTTTCAGAATCACAAATTAATATAACTAGAACAGATGTCACCTGAGTGTGTCCCAAAGCCAACCTGGGCATGTTATCCTTGTGGGACATTCTGAGAAGCTATAAATAACATGATGCAAGACAACTGTGCATGAAGAAAATCCAGAACGTGTCTTCCTGGTGAGGAGCTTTAGTTTTAATGGTGAAGACAAAGTAGAGTCAAGAGAATGGATGGGAAGGTAGAATTGCCTGAGAAGCTAAATACTTGTTTAGTTGACCACAAATATCCCTTGTATTCAATCAAGTAGCTTCTTGTGTATAACAAACAAAATGCTCAGGATATATCTTACCTCCATACTTGGCACAAAAAGTGCACAGGAATAGGCAATGTTGACGGCAGTTTCTTGCTTATCTCCTGTGAGGACCCACACCACAATACCTGCATTTCTCAGAGCTTGGATGGTCTCAGGAACACCATCCTGTAATCTGTCCTCTATTCCAGTAGCACCTGCAAAGAAAATTAAGTTTCTGAATAACTTTCAAATCCTTTCAATGAGTCTTACCACACTCAACTATCACTCATTTACAATGATAAAAAAATCTAAACAGTCTAACATACAAAACCAATTTGGAGTTCCAGTGTCATCATAGATCACTGGACACAACATGGACAGTCAGCAATAACCTAATGTTTGGGAAGCACAAGAGGTATAAGAGAGGAGGATGAAAGTTATCAATAAACAAAACTGCATAATATCAAGGTACTCTATGTGTGCTTAAAAAATAAAATTGGTCGATTGATGCAATGTTGAGAAAATTACCTCTGGTATCCTTGCACCCTGTTGTGTCACAAGAGCAACATGACATAACACATATGACAAGACAATTACACAGAATGACTGACAACACATGAGGGAGGAGTCAGCACTCCTCTTAATTTTGGTCACTGCAACCCTATCAGAGAGGCTGACGTGAAAAAGAGAGAAATTTTTTTTTTTAGTTTCTCTAAGTTTTACGCATCTGTTAAAGACTGCATGTATATAAGAGCAGACACAGGTGGATGAAGAAAGAAGAATTTTTCCCTGAGAACCAAACTGAAGCCAAGAACTGAACTACAGTTTAGACTAACCTATTAGTTTCAAGTTTTTCTCAATTCTGGTGTAAGAATCTTGTAGTTTGTGCTCTCTGTTTGAAAGAGCATTTTCTGCATCTTTGTGCTTCATCGCCCAGTCTTCATACTCTGAGTCTGTGAGGACCCGCTTGGCCATACACAGCACCCGGAGACCCTTCTTGGAGTAGTTGTTTAGGTGTTGTTGAGTACGAAATATTCTAAGTTTTGTCTTGTCATCTACTGATCTATTTAAATTGTCTAATATTGCAGAGTCAGCACCTGGAAAAAAAAATTATATGTAGTTATATTGAAGTCATTTTAATTAGAAATAATATCTTGATTTCAGTGTCTAAGTGCAGGAGAGGCCAGTAAATATGTTTTCCTCAAATCCAAAATAAAGTAATCAATTATAAGAACCTTTGATGTCTTTTCTAAGTTCCTTCTTGTATTTTCCAGAGACTTTTGTTTACCTACAACCAGGAGAACGTCAATGAGGAACATCCTTATTAAATGCAAGACTGAAAACATCTATACTACAGTGAATTACCTGTATTTCTTTGCCTCTTCAAACTCATGAAATAATGGCAATAATCCCTTCATATGATTAAACGCATTTACCCACAAAAGAAATGTGGTAATACATTGTTTTGAAATATCGGTAAATGTTTCAAATGATTAACAAGTATTTCATATCAAGTCAGTCTACAAATTCTTTCCTTCTCTTCACCAATTGTCCTTCTTTCGAAAGAATCGTGGGTGTTTGATATATTCTATATACCTGATAATGTGACTTGAATGGAGGTACAGTATGTGATAAGTGTCTTTGATTTAGGGGACTTCAGACAGCTCAAAAGTTATTTTAAAGTCACAATCCAAAAAAATTTCACGCATATTTACAATGATTACACGATATAAAACTTGTACAGTAATAGGATTATGCATACTGGGCACCAGCACCCCATTAAATTTATTTTACTGTCTCTCCTAATGTATAATCTTAAAAAATTATCCCCAAACAGAACCAAATACCACTTTATTTTCACATAATACAATTTTCTTGAAAAGTTTTCCCTTCTCTTGACTCTTCTTCCCCTTTTGACCAATACAGCTATGTAATTTTGTTGCTGCAGCTTTCTGTCCAACTTTTTTATTTTAGTTCATTGATGTCCAAAGCCAACCCCAAGCTCTAACAGGTACAGCCATTGAATTAACACTGTTATCTAAAGTCACACTGTCTCTGGGATGATTTCAGACACCTATAAATCTTCTCTTCACAGCAAAAGTATGATGTTTGCTGAGTTTCTGTTGACACGTATGGATAGCCCATTAGTTCACGCACCAAAGGCATACTTAACACATGGTTTTAATCTTCAAACTTAGTCTGCAGTGTAAAAACTCTCAAACACTGTCCAAAGTCACCCCCATCTTTCGGTAGTCTGTAATATAACTTCAACAAATTATATGGCACCGTTCTTCACACTTCTCACCTTTGCAGTAGAGGATTTTTTCTTGAGTATCAGGATGGCGGACGATAATAGACATCCTCTTGCGATTGGAATCAAACGGTAATACATGGAGGACTTCATACTCACACAACCCATAACCTGCAACAAGTGAGTGAGTGAGTGAGTGAGTGAGAGTGAGTGAGTGAGTAAGTTAGTGAGTGAGTGAGTGAGTGAGTAATTGAGTGTGTGAGTGTGTGAGTGTGTGTGTGTGAGAAAAGCTGAGAATCAAGATAGAAAGTGAGTACCATACATTACTCGTTTTCTTTTTTCCCAAATAGTTATTGGTTATTCAAGTCGTATTTATTACCAAAACTAAAATAATCAAATATATCTCTGTCGTTTACAGAAAAGATGGTAAAGGTGTCTCCAAGTACATACATGGGAAGTCCCTAGCTTGTAGTGAACACCCATCTTATTGAACTTATGAACACTTCCAAAGTTCAATGGAAAAACAAACAAATTAAAATTTATTCAAAGTATTTCATCTTATGTCCTGAGGATTTACTCCAAAGAAATATTGTACATAAAATTATTACCTGGCAGTGAAATCAGAATGTTGTGCAAGTTTCTCCTGAGCAAACGGAATCCATATTTGTATGCTGCATCCACTAAAGCTAGTTCATCTGGACTCTCAGCTTCATATATGGGTTGAATATCCATGGGTGATGGTGTGAGGGAGCGTGAGTCCCTCATTATGCTAGAGTTATAAATTTGTGCAGACTGAATGTTTAGGAGGGAAGGTCTCACTGGGGAGGTGTTCGGGGAAGCCACCTGAATATCAGACGGAATCTCGTGGATATTCTCGAGGTTGTTTGATTGGTTGATGGGGTTGAGAGTTATGCTTACAGATGACGGATTGTGATTCTGAGAGAGACTGGGAGGAGTCGTATAACGGGGCGATGACTCCGGGGTGCGTGGAGGGGTGCTACGAGGGGAGGAGGCTATTGGAGAAAGAGGACGAGAAAATGGGAGGAATCCTCGTTTCACTCGATTGAGTCCCCAGAAACTGGAACTAATACTAGTTGTAGAGTTATTATGGCTGGCATTGTCTACCTCACTAACACCTGAGTTGTTTGCATTATCATTTGGCACAATCATACCGCTGGCATTCATCTGAAATGAGAAAATATGAACTGTATGAGGGAACTGAACCAAACAAATACAGTACTGTATAGTAATTCAAAGAGACGATTGATATTGGAAGACATGATAAAAATAACGTTCAGGAACAAATATAAGAAGACAACATTCCCGAACTGACACAGTTACAAGAACACGACTTATAAAGCACGTTACTTACCGCATCACGATGGGGATACTTGGCAACAACAACAGTGTTACACGCAGCAAGAGTGAAGAAGAAATCCATGATTCTCTCTGAGGACGAGTCCTTTGGAGGGCTGAGAGCAGCAGGATTTTGCCTACTACCAGGCTGAGCATATATGAGTGGAAGCTCAATAGAAGCGAGCTCCTCTTGCAGTTGATTGTTCAACGTGAAGGTGTCTCGCTGACCTGAATTCTGGTTGGAAGAAGGACAAGTTTAAATCTCAATATCAAAATAATGATTCTAGTGTAAATCCAGAAATATAATACATACGGTATTACCATATGTAAAAGTATACTGTACTCACAAAACTACAAAACAATACTACTATTACAGGTAATCTAACAAATACCCTTACAATTTATAACATATTAAAAGTCGTGAACAAAATTAAGTCGTGAGCAAAATTGTTCCCTAACCTTGTCTCTGCCCTTTGGCCCTAAAATCAAGGTCATCAATATGTACACTCTCACCAAAACTTCTCAACGCTATAAGCATTGTGCAATCTGAAAAAATGAACCAATAATCTGAAACCATTCGAGATGACAAGCCCCAGTCTGCTCATTCCCACATACATTGTGCCCAGGTGTTGAGAAGTGTTTGTTGACAGTGTACAGTAGATCATATACACAACTTATCTTATATCACAACCAAACATAAATGGTTACACATCACAACCTCACACAAGTTTATTTTTTAACCTTCAACCTTGTACAGTATTGAACATTACTAAGCAACCCCTGGCCTGTGTTGAGCAGCAGGATCCCATATACAGCTTAGATGTACGTATATATTAAGGATAATTATAAAAGAAAGATAAGAGTCAGAGGAAAATAAGAGACAATAGTAAAGAGAGAATTTGTAGTACTCTTGGGAGTGGGATTGCACGAGTAAAAAATAATACAAATAATAATAATAAAAAAGATAAGAATTAAACCCAGAGCATCTTTAAGCAACTGGCATGTCTTTTTATTACTGATTTTAAGGCAAATATCTGGAATAAAACTATTTTTTGTTTCTTAAATAAAACTGTGTTACAAAACCTACCTGATTCTTGTTAATAACAGGTGTGTGGGCATAGTCGGTACCATTGATAGAGCATCTCTGGAAGACCATATTGTTCTCTGTGAGAGTCCCTGTCTTGTCCGTGAACACATATTCTACCTGACCCAGCTCCTCGGGGATGTTAAGTGCTCGACACTCTGTGAAGGTAACAAACAACACTAGATGATGACTATAATAAATGAACCACAAGGATAAAATACATATAGCTGTCAAACTAAGTATTTTAGGAGCTAAATATTTTACTGGATTTAGAAAATGTCTTGATTTTAGTCAGATTTATTTTAGTTTCAAAGCTAAATTGATTTATGAACACATTATACGTAATACTAAACTATTCAATTACATAGTGGCATGAAGAGTCATCAAACTCAATACAAAAACTATAAAAAGTTTGGCCAAGTTGTCAGTTCAAAGCTACTCTAATAACAACTTGTACCACAACAGTAAATGTCTTAAGAGCAGCTTACGTGTATCAAATGTCTTATCCTGCTAATGATGAGACATTCCAAAACTTTTCAAACAACAAAATGGGTCACATGTACATTAGGCACCGTGGCTTATTTCACTTGAAGATGAACCATTCTATTGTTAAGGTAGGCTAGGTTAGGTTAAGTTAAGTAATATTAGGATTGGTTAGGTTAGATTAGTGTTCAAGTGGTCAATATTTAGGTGAAACAAGCCAGGGTGCCTAATCTTCCGG
The DNA here is from genome assembly GCF_018991925.1 of Homarus americanus. NCBI lineage: Eukaryota > Metazoa > Arthropoda > Malacostraca > Decapoda > Nephropidae > Homarus > Homarus americanus. The sequence continues at coordinate 2,048,491 of NW_024732415.1, read as the reverse complement.
TGAAACAAGCCAGGAAGCCTCATCATCTTACCTATAGTCTTACCACTCTTCTTGTCCTTAAAGTCCTTGTCACAATGGATGTGGTAGATCTGCATGAGCTTGATCACCTCTATGGTCACGTACAGGGATATAGGAATGATGACCTGGGGAACGTGAGATGTAAACAATATATACAGTACAGTACAGTGAAACGTCAATTTACTGGGCTATACAGAGATGAAAGTTCATTATTTCAAGGGCCTGTTAGATGTGAAACCCCCATTTAATGAACTACCTGTATATAGATGAAAGTCCATTATATCGAAGGTCTGTTAGATGTGAAACCCCCATCTAAAGAACAGTATGGGGAGAGAAGACTATGCAGTATGGAGGTTTCACTGTTCAGTACATGCATAGATTACCATAATTAGAAATATAAAATAAATTAAAAAAAGAAAATCATTGGTAGATAGGAACATCATTAGGAGTATACAAATTAGTTACACTTTACAATTATTAAAATACATTTGTATAGAACAATCTGGAAGCGGTGATAAGTATGGGAAAAAAAGATAAATAGAATGAAATTGGTTAAATGGTTTCAGTTTTATAAGAAGAAGTGGGAGTTTAACTTGGGGAATAGATAACATAAATGGGATGGTTAGATTAGGTTATGTGCTAAGGGCAGGGCATATTGAAAAGCCATTTAAATCATAATGGGGCAGTCTATCCTGGCTGAACCATAAGACATTATTTTTAATGTTTGTAATGAGAGATCGTCTTTTTTATCAGGGACTTTTTGCCATATGGAAGATGTGCCCAAGACAGGATACACTGATGCAACAGGTGACATTACTGTAAGAGTTTGGCTAGGTAAGGCTGGGTTAGGTTAGGTAAAGAAAGGTAAAGTAGGGTTAGATTAGGAAGAGTTAGTTTAGGTAAGATTAGATTAGGTTATGTTAGATTAGGTTAAACTTGGATAACATTAGATAAAATTAGGTTAGGTTAGGGTTGGGCAAGGTTAGGTAAAATTAGTTAAAGCTCATGTAAGAATAAATTAAGATAAAGTAAGAAAATGTGAAGTACGGGAAAACACCAAGAAAAGCAAATAAGGATGACAGAACAAAACTGGAGAGTGAGAAAGAGATAGGGGAAGCACTTTAGGAAACTCCATGTAAAGGTCACTTCATGGAATTATATACTGTAATGGGAAACACTGGGAAAATGTGTGAAGGAGGATGACTGAACCTCCCTGGGTGTGTTATGAGGTTCAGGATGGTAGGTTATGTCATTGATAAAAGTGCTTTGTTCTCATGTGACTTTACAGAGCATTAGATAGAAAAATTATGGAGATCACATGAAGATTAGCCCCCCCCAGCTTATTACACCTGATGATTAAACAACTTAACATTACTTGGAAGGAGGGGTTAGGTTAGATTAAGTTAGTATGTGTTAGATTAGGTTAGGTTAGCATTTTGGTGGTTAATATAAAGGTGAAATAAGCTGGGGCTAATTTCTCTTCACAAATATTAGGAAACTGGTATACTGTAAAAGGTACATCATAAGCTACCTCTTGGAATATTAATACAAATATGGTAAATCTCTTTTTTTTTCTTTTTTTTTTTAGGTAATGAAAGCATTTTACATGCGGCAAGAAGACCGATTATAAACCTGCCTCATCATTACTTGGGCTTACCTGATAAATAATAACAAAAGTCCAAAAACTAATGAAGCCAACCCAGACCGAGTTGTTAGAGAGCTTGATTTTTGCGAGTGATGAATCCAAACTGTTGAGTGGGAGGAATGGTACCAGACCTAAAGTGGCATTACCCTCATAGTAATTCTGTAGGTGGGAGAAATATACAGTACATTAAGTCATTTGAAGTTTGATAACAATGAGGTACTACAGCCTACAATGTACAGTACAGAATACATATATATGCAACTTTCAAGCTTTTGGGGGAAGCATTTTTGTAAACAGTATCATGGTGAGGCTAAAGGATATAACAGTCAGTACTGTATGGGGAAAAAAACCAATTATGATTGAGTTGAGGAGAGGCAACATTACTAAACTCAAGTCACATTACACTAAAGTACAGTATAGGTTTTATAAAGTGACTAGAAACACACAACTACAAGTATCTAATTGTATGGTGTCAATAAAATATACAAACACATTTAGCTGTTAGAATAAATGGACGGTGCCAACAGCATAGATTTAGTAATAAGAAAGGAAACATTCACTGGCCCATGACTAGGCATTAACACACAACCATCTCTGAAAATGCCTTCATTAGTGCCACCAACCATGGAGCCAAGATGTCTCTACTTCACCTAACAGACACTGATATTTCTGATCATATGATTGAAAGAGGGAATTCAAGAACACTACATTGTTTCATGGTTGTGAGTACAGTACAGTAGATGTAAAGTTTGGGCAATAATGTTAGACTGACGTGAATGCCCTTGATAGACTAAAAATGCCAGGTATATATTCCTTGACAAACATTCTAGTGAAATCAGTGAAGCGCATACATAGACAACCTTTAAATACATTGTAATGTGTGGCTAAGCTGGCGGAGCATGATGACATTGTTTCTGAATCTTTTTACATCATATTACACAATGGTTTACCTGCTTGGTTGTTCTCCTCTCCAAGTATAAGACAACATATATAGAGCTATAGCAAGAATCTTAAAATGCAGTCTCAGTGTTATTTGGTCGCCATCTTTATCCCATTGTCTGTGTGAGGTAATGCATTATCACCTTACAAGTTTTAAGGTAAATATTGGGATACGAGTCTTCAGCAATTGGTGGTCTAGTCCAACTGATTTAAGGTTTATTTTACCTCTAAGATGAATGTTAAGTCAAATTGGCTCAGCTGAGGTATAAAGTGACTTAATATGGCGTCGAAAGTGCTCAGAGACTGTCTTAACTACTGTTGGTGTGTTCCTGTGTCTCCAAGGAAGAAATTATACTTAAGAAACCTTGGGACTCTGGTAAAATTAGCTTAAGAATCCGGCAAATTTGACTTTTGAAACCTTGGAAAGCTGGCATTCTTCACTTTAGTAACCGTGCAAATCTGACATCATTGGGAAACCACAGAAATCAGTCATAAAATTGTACCATGGTATCTTTCAGGTCTCTCTAATCCATCTCCTCTAGAATAAGTACAGTTGATACAGCATTACAAAAGCTTTCAGCAGTGTTTTAACCATTTTTAGCCCCAGAACATTCTCTCACAAGCCATGATCATCCACAACGAACCTTGATAATATGCAAATCATCAATAAACACTGTACCTACCTGCCAGAGGCCAGACCCAGTCGCGGAGATTAGGCACATGACAAACAGGATGACAACACACCAGATCACCTCTATGTTCATCCTCCTCTCCAGCTTGGACCTCTTATACCTGGTGCCTCCATTATTCAGCATGGCCTTAGTTTCACGACCTGAAGCATCACATATATAAATATACTGGAATCACTTGTTAGATAATTCACCAAGTATATGTATAAATGCTAAAATGTGTGATTAACTGCCAGAGAGGGGTGCAGTTTGCTCCTACAGACATTATTCATGCGTAGCGGCTGAATAAGTTAAAATACAATGCGAAAGGATTAATAGAGGAATAATTTAGTGAAGTGTAATTTATGAGAAAATAAAATAATTAATAATTCATTAAAAAGGAGATAACAGATTCTATACACAACTTCACTGAGAGTAATGGCATATAGCCCAATAACTTGAAACTGTTCAACCCCTTTTTCAATTTTCAGAGTACTACTGTACTGTACAGTATAATACATAACTCTACTGTAATATTTAATCAGCTCAATACGGAGAGGTAACAGCTTTACCATTAGTTAACATCTAAAACAAATTATACCCGTAGCTCAAGAAGTTTCAGAGATGATGATTAAAAAAATAATACAAATAAATGTATATGGACTTTAACAAACTTCAGGGGACAGCTTCTGAGTGATACTGTACACTGAGCTGGTCCCATACATCAACACAGATCCCACTTTCTAAGACTTTGAAAGGTATTAATCCTGATTCAATCTGTCACAAACACTGAGTACAGTCGTAGTTGTTTTTGTCTTGACGAATATACATAAATTTCAGATTTCTAGAGTTCTAGTACTGGTAGTTCACAAAAAACCTATGAACAAAGAATGTCTCCACACAATAGGTTTGATACCCGAGGTGAATAAAGAGAATATAAATAGTAGAGTCGAGTTATATGGAAAACAACACCATAACGGAAACCTTACCGGCGTACACAACAATGCCCTCAATGTAATCTGTATTCCTGAGAGCACAGTCTCTGAGCAAGAGATTGTCTTTGGTGAGGGGTACACGTTCTCCTGACTGCAGTGGAATTGTGCCGGTGAAATGGTAGATCTTAGTGGAGGGCGCACCGATCTCCATCAGGAAATCAAACTTGGAAACCTCAAATTTATCATCCTGAAAATTTTTAATGATTTTAATATATTACAGTACTATACAAAGGGGCATTTTTATTATCTGTAAATACTGTAAATAAACAAAATTATTACAGTACTGTATGTCCAACAAAATTCAAAATTCTTCAACTTTATCCTTACCATTCCAAGTCCTTTAATACTTTGTCTCTGCTTGAGGTTACTTTCACCATCCAAGTTGGAAGACTCGATGAAACAAATGCCATATTCATCTGAGGAGTTGAGGACCACTAAGTCGGCTGGGATGATCTCGTTGCAGGAGAGGTGGATAATGTCCCCAACCCTCACATGTTTCCACTCGGTTTTAACGTATCTTCCCTGGTCTCTGAAAATACATAAAAAAGATACATATTTAGCATTTATAATCTGGAAATACATAAAAAAATACATATTTAGCATTTACAATCTGGAAATACAGTACATAAAAAGGACACATATTTAGCATTTACAATCTGGAAATACATAAAAAAGGGACAGTTAGCATTTATAACCTTTCAGTACTCCAATATATTTCAAACTCCTCAATAAATATTCGTTAGTTGTTCTTTATGGAATATTCAGTCTAATAAAAATCTCCAATGCCATCAAAGTTGTGCCAAAATAAACAAAAAAGGGAATGGGTGGATCCCTGTGACCAAGTCCCAGGTTGCTGATCTGACTTGATGCCCCATTTACACACAATTGCAAGGTTTCAATTGTTTCTCTTACTATTGACAATACAAAATACTGTACATATATCGTTTCTCACTATTATTTTTTCATTTTTGTATTTATTTATTATTAATATTATTATTATTATTACAGTGTTGTTATTATTATTATTATTTTATTTTTAATTTTGTATTTTTATTATAAATTTCATATACTATGAATTATTATTATTATCATAATTATTATTACATCCCCCCCCCAGGCCCCGATGTGGGTCAGTGACCTGTGCCACTGTGCCCGGGTGGGCTAATCTCCGTATGTATATATATATATATATATATATATATATATATATATATATATATATATATATATATATATATATATATATATATATATATATATATATATATATATATATATATATATATATATATATATATATATATATATATATATATATATATATATATATATATATATATATATATATATATATATATATATATATATATATATATATATATATATATATATATATATATATATATATATATATATATATATATATATATATATATATATATATATATATATATATATATATATAAAATCACAGAACAGGATAAGAGTAAACAAAACAAAACTGGATAAAAGAGGAAATAATGATACAAATGGATAAAAAATAAAATAATGACAAAAACGAATTAAAAGAGGAAGTGATCACAGTGCTCAGGGTAAAAATCAATATTTACTCTCTCTCCTTAGTGCTGGAAGTCAATTACCAGGAAAATCTCAACTGAGGAGTCTTGACCATATAACCTAGAAGGACTCCCCAGGTCTGTAATGTTTACCGAATTATCGTGTTTTTTTTTAGTAAAATTTACCGGATTTCTGTGGTTTCTCAATGATGCCGGCTTTCCACGGTTACTAAAGTAAAAAAAATGCCGGATTCTTAAAACTAATTTCACTTTATACCACAGTTGAGCCAATTTGACTTAACATTCATCTTAGAGGTAAAATAAACCTTAGATCAGTTGGACTAGACCACCAATTACTGAAGACTCGTAACCAAATATTTCCCTTAAAACTAGTAAGGTGATAATGCATTACCTCACAGACAATGGGATAAAGATGGCGACCAAATAACACTGAGACTGCATTTTACGAGTCTCGTTATAATTATATACTGTATACGTTTTCTTATACTTGGAGGGAAACGGTATGAGGATCTCACCTGAAGATTGGCCCCTCCAGTTTATTTCACCTGATGACCCAACTATTGCTACCTGGGGGAGGTAGGTTAATGGTTAGTGTTAAGCTAGGTTAGGTTAATTTTAAGTTAGTATTAGATTAGGTTAATGTTAGGTTAGTGTAAGATTAGGTTAATGTTAAGTTAGTGTTAAGCTAGGTTAGGTTAATTTTAAGTTAGTATTAGATTAGATTAGGTTAATGTTAGGTTAGTGTTAGGTTAGGTTAATGTTAGGTTAGTGTTAGATTAGGTTAATGTTAGGTTAGTGTTAGATTGATTGGGTTAATGTCAGGTTAGATTAGGTTTACATTAGATTAGGTTCGTGTTAGATTAAGCTGGACAGGTTAATATCAGGGTTGTTAATCTTATGGTTAATTAAACAGGGGACGCTTATCTTCAGGTGATAAAAAAAGTTAACACTTGAGACTGTGAGACTCCAGGCAGAGGATCCACCCACTCCACCTTGAGAGTGACACGGCAGTTCCTTGAGCAAACTTCCTCCAGGTACCGCCATCATCACCACACCTGTATCCCGGTAGCTCCTTACACCACCTGGGAAAGCCTTGGTCCACCTAAGGAAGGGGCAGACGGCGCCACAGTCACGTCCACAACACACAAAACTTCCCCCCTGACTCATTGTTCAACGTGAATTAACTCACGCACGATAAAAATAAAAAAAATATTACTGAACGATCTAATGTGTTAAGAGCCACCAGCCATCACCTCCTCCTCCTCCTCCTCCTGGACGCAGACCATGGCGAGGAAATTAAATATCATCATCAATTAAAGGACAGATAAAAAAACAAACGCAACATATCATAAACTGGATTACGAATTAATTGACAGGAGACATACAAATCAATGGTGGCCAGACGCGACGACTAGACGGAGTGACAGAACAGACAGACAGAGTGACGCTTAACGCAAAATCTATGCGCCCCAACAACAGTGATTATATCGACCGGTTTTTAAGTGTACATTCGCAAAGACAATAAAAAAAATGCAGGAAAGGTGTTGTGATAATGAGTCAACGTCAGCGGGGCCAAGGTGGAATTTCCCGCCAAATTGTCGACAACATTATCAAACACGAAGTATTAGGTAATGTAAAAGGATTCGGCCAGAACACGGACATGGATTTTTACTTTTATTTCTCCTACGTCGTTTACTGATTTATCTGGTTATTCTTTTATTTATTTATCGAGTGAATTATTTTTCGTTACAGAGTATTAAAGGAAGATGAATACAGTGGAATAATAATAAGGATTTCTCACTTGGTCGACAATGAACCAGGTGTATTCAAGCGGACCTGGGACCTGTTTAACAAGATAAATATATAAGATTGTGGCTACTGAAGACAGCTTCCCACCTCTTCTGAGAAGACCTGGATCTGACTGTGGCTGAAGGTTAAGTGTACAAGAAACAAGTTTTTATTTGTTTTTTAAGAAATTATTCGACTGTAAGAAAAATATAATTGTCCGCACGCAAAGCAGTTTCGAAGGTGTTGGTGGGAAGGTGATATTACTTATTGAACCTATCTTGGCTTAACAAAAACACTGATAATAATGATTGACCCTTGTGTACGGGGATGGCCGGCTCTAGGGTCACCTTGACGTGAATATGTTTCAGGTATAAAAGCTGTCGCCCACGCAACAACCACACCCTATGTTAACCAGTTGTATGACCCAGTGTCAAGGAATAATTCAACACGCCAACTGTATTACCTAACCAATCGATTAACACCCAGGTCCCCAATTACTGCTGGGTAAACAGAGGCAAATAGTGTAAAGAAACTTGCCCATAGTTTCACCCTGACCGGGGATCGAACCCAGGACCACCAGTTTACACCACAGGTCGCCACGATAGCTCCTCCCCCTTCCCTGACACTCTGGTCAAGTCATTCTCGTAATAGTAAATACAGCATAATCTTTACCTAACTAGATACAGTATACGAGACAGCATGTTTACTAAGTACAGTCTCTGCATAATGTCGACTCCATTTCAGTAATGATGGGGATAATGTTCTAGACCGCATACCACATACCCTCATACTAGTAATAATCACATGTGCACTACGATCAAGGTACACACAGTAATTATACTTACATGACGTACATAATTATACTAAGACCACTGAGTATGCATACAATCAAGTAAATGTGGTTTATTAGTGCACAACCCTATTGACCTTTTCACCTAAATTCTCTAAATGTAGACCAATTCTCTACCCCTCTCTCTCTCTCTCTCTCTCTTGGTCATAACGTCAACTAATTCTCTCTAAAACATTTATAAAGATTCTCCACCCACCCTAACATCACCTTCCCACCCTCACCAACACAGGTTAGGTCAGCCAGGTGTCCTCTTTACAGGTGTTTCAGACCTACATAACGCGGCTGAAACTGAAACACACTGAAACAGAAATAAACACAATATACACTGAAACAAAGTGAAACAAACCCCCAAAATATACTGAACACTAAAAAAAATACTATATCAGTGTTTCCTTCTTTGAATTTGTCGCTATTTTAAAGTCATTTTCTTAAAGAGAGCAACGGTTATATAGCGAAAAGCAACGTTCACTAAATAAAGATCTCATAGCGAAAAACATCGTTAACCAATTAAACATATATGACCCACAGGTAGATGCCAGGTGTTAGGGGAATTATGATCCACAACTGTACATATATGTCACAGGTGTTAGGTCTATATATTACGGCTATACACCTCAGGGAAAGCGAGTTAACACAGGCTATTTGGGTCAAAGCTTAAAAAGAAAGGTTTGTTTGGGATGTATTTGGGTCAAAGCTTAAAAAGAAAGGTTTGTTTGGGATGTATTTGGGTCAAAGCTTAAAAAGAAAGGTTTGTTTGGGATGTATTTGGGTCAAAGCTTAAAAAGAAAGGTTTGTTTGGGATGTAATTGGGCCAAAGCTTAAAAAAAACCCGTTTGAATTATATTAGAATCGATTATCCGGAAAACTTAGAGAAATACACGTCGAGGTTCCATAACAGAGGTAAGTTCAGATATAAACACTTAGACGCTTTAGACAAACACACTCATAAAGGATCGCGGCTTCGGTTATACGGACTTAGCTACAGAGCGAGACAAGTGAGTCATGATAGGGACCAGCAGCGCCTCAGTGGACAGGTGTAGTCTCAGGTGATTACGACACGCTGCACACCTGTCGCCGCCCTACACCTGTGGTACTGACTCATCTCTCCTAACTACAGGTGTACACGGAAACCTCCGACCTACTGACACGGTACACTAACCCAGGCACCTATAACAGGTGTTGGAGGTGTGTATTGCAGGTGTCACCTCATGATTGACCACACTAACCTAACCTAATCTAACCAACTAAACTAACCCAACCTAACTTAACTACCCTAACGCTAACCTAGCCTAACCTAACCTTAACCTAACCTAACCAAATACTGATAGGGGTGTGTAATCTTCAGGTGAAATAAACTGGGGTGTGTAATCTTCAATTCCCTTATTCACTTCTTCAAGAGACGACGTGCCTGACACCTACAAGTCGGAGTAACAGGAAGATCGAGCTTATGATTGATGATGATGATGATGATGAGTCGCGTCTTGCTGAGGTGACGAGAATTGTCATATTTATAAACTTTCTTGGTTGAATGGTTGGGGAGGAGGAGGAGGAGGAGGAGGAGGAGGAGGAGGAGGAGGAGGAGGAGGAGGAGGAGGAGGAGGAGGAGGAGGAGGAGGAGGAGGAGGAGGACGAACAGAAGTGTGAGAAGGAATCTCTCTCTCTCTCTCTCTCTCTCTCTCTCTCTCTCTCTCTCTCTCTCTCTCTCTCTTCCTTAAAAATGTCTTCATAATTTTTGTCTGTCATCTGCCTGTCATATACCAAACAGGAAAGGTTAAATATTCACACACACACACACACACACACACACACACACACACACACACACACACACACACACACACACACACACACACACACACACGACAACGTATTCCCTTGAGTACGGTGAATTAAACATCTCCATCTAGGAAGACGACTTTTTTTATTTGAGTACGAGTACGGCAACGTATTTCTTGAGTACGAGGACTTATTGAGTACGAGGACTTATTTCCAAACCCAAATGAACCACATCTAACCTAACCTAACCTAACCTAACCTAACCTAACCAAGCTCAGGAAACAACAGGATACAACTATCACGGTCGATAAGGAGACGATAAACATAATAACCAGTTGAGGAATAATAAAAAAAATATCAGTAACAACACCCTTATGTACATCACACCAGCCTCACCACACGTTACCTATGATGGTGATGATGGTGATGATGGTGATGATGGTGATGATGATGATGATGATGATGATGGTGGTGATGGTGGTGATGATGGTGATGATGGTGATGATGATGATGATGATGATGATGGTGATGATGGTGGTGATGATGGTGATGGTGATGATGGTGATGGTGATGATGGTGATGATGATGATGATGGTGGTGATGATGATGATGATTGTTGTTATTATTAGCCAACACAGACATATCTACACAGCCTGACGTTTCCTACCTCATGGTCTCTACCTAGCTATGTTTTGATGTGCCAGACGAACGATCGCCAGCATTGTCTCAAAAGGTACTGGGTCCTCAGTGCCCTTAACTTATAAACAATGCAGGTGGTGTCAGTGGCCACACCAGCCAACAATGCGGGTCGTGTCAATGGTGGTGTGGAGTGGACAGCGGCTAGATCTGCAGTGAACCACCTCGTGTACTAGGTATTGTGCACACAGCGGACACGTGCACTCAACATTACACACCTGTCAAACGTGCACAGGTAACATCTTAATGTACACACCTGAGAGAGAGAGAGAGAGAGAGAGAGAGAGAGAGAGAGAGAGAGTTCCTCGTCTCACACACAGAGTCAAGGTCGGGGCCTCATTATTGATCACAGCCGCCACATTTAACCATATTCTGACCACCACACCGGCGACACCTTGACAATACCTCCCCCACCTTCACCTGATGATGATGAAGGTAGTGGTGAAGGTAGTGGTGAAAGGCAGTGGTGACAAATTTCAATACTAAAGCCAACTAATGACCGTGTTAATTATATTACTAATAGTGATAAAGAAGAAATTATTATTATTATTATTTGTTGTATCTGTTATTAATCGATTACTTACAAGGTGTTGTGGCAAATTTAGGGTAGGAAAGGTAACCTGACCTATATTTACTCACGAGAGAGAGCGAGAGAGAGTTTGGTGAAGATCCTAAAACCAGATGATAAATAAATACACACACACACAGACACACACACACACACACACGGAAGGTGGCTGGGTTTCCAAGGTTGCGCAACAATCGATGGAAAAACTAGGAACAGGCAGAGACCCAGATGGCGACTCCTGTCTCATCTTCCACTACAAGGTGAGTAAGTCCACACACACACACGCACGCGCGCACACACACACACACACACACACACACACACACACACGCACACGCACACGCGCACACGCACACGCGCACACACACGCGCACACACACACACACACACACCTGAATTAATAAAATGGGAAAATGATCTATAATTAACGAGGACAAGTTACCAACGCCCTCTTTAGGAAAACTTGTTCGGCAGGTTGTATAGGTAAAGTAAATAACATACCTAGGTTCAATACTCATACTACCCACTGATGTAAACACACCCAGGACCTGTATCCACTAAGGTATACACACCCACTCATGTACACACACCCACTCACGTACACACACCCCCTCACGTACACACACCCCCTCAGGTACACACACCAGGACCTGTTCTCGGCCCTCTCCCCCACCTGACTTCTGAGAGACATCTTCAACAAGCCCCGACACTCCTGACCCAGTGATGAAAATCTTTAGGAAACTTCTGATAAACGATTTTCTTAATAACGATCGAACATATACGTATTTGTACACTTTCATTACGAATTTTACCACAAGCTGTAACTTTGTGGTTAATATTAATCTAGAGTTTATTTAATGTTATTGTAAGTTTATTAACACTACAGGTAATGTTTTGTTGTTTAAATGTGAGATTACTAGTATTTGTGTTTACCTGTGGTGGTGTATTAATTAACATATTTCACCTGTCAGGTTCTCTTGGGGTGATAAGACTCGTCGCCATGTTTTCATTCACACAGTTGAATATAAATGGAATCACCTGAAGATTAGCCCTCCAGATTCTTCTTCTTTGAGATTAAACATTCTAATGCTAATCCTAACCTAATCTAACATTACCTAACCTAATCTACCTTAACCCTACCTAATTTAACTTAATCTAACCCCACAGGTATCGTTAGGGTGGTTAATCTTAAGGTGAAATAATAGAAGAGGTTGGCAGCTAAACTCCACAACAAAGACAACATTCAGAACATTATCGAACACGACGAATTTCCAACATAACATTCAACATTCAGCAAATAATGATTCAGAAGTAATTATTCGGCTGACAACAATGACCCAATGTATTCCACTGATATAATGAAAGTAAGTTATTGGAGTGTAAGCGACCCAGAACTGTAAACAAGGAAATAGGGATTTTTTTTTAATCCATGAATGATCAGAGATTATTTTGATAAGGCATTAAACTCTTGAGTACGATAACTTAACCTCCCCCCCTCCCCTTAATTAAATGTAATCGTACTCAAGGGAATTGGTCATCGTACTCAGGGTATACGACTCCTTCATCTCTTCCTCCTCCGTGGCATTTACCCTAATTCCTTCCATCACTCCACATTCCTCCATTCTACCCCGCCCTTTCTCTCCTTCCTCCTACACACCTCCAGGTACCTCTAGCACCCTGATTCACACACCTCCGTCGGCTGTTATACCCTTCAGGAGGCCAGGAGGTCGTCGAGGGCGTCCTGCGAGTGATTGATCCACCGGCTGCTTTACGACCGGGACTTAACATACACCCTTCAGAGAGAGAGAGAGAGAGAGAGAGAGAGAGAGAGAGAGAGGTATATCCCATAACAGGTTCAAATGGACGTCACAGCGCGGGGGCTAACTCTTGACGTCATCACCTGGTCCATGCACTATGACTTTCAACCCACCAATAGTATTATATATTTTTTTTGTCTTCAGTATTTTTTTTTCCAAACGATCATTATTGTGTTCCTATGTGCGTCAGAGATCGACAACGGAGAGGACAATCTTCCCCGAATTTTATGGGCACACTCGGGAGGAACTAAGGAAGGTTTCAACACTAAAAAAAAAATAGGAAGAATAATCGTAGACGGTGTTAACAGAAAACGGGATATCCCCCCCCAATGTGGCCACTCACAGGTAGACGAGTAGGGAAACGTCCGTCGGCTCACGTGAAGATTAGCACCTCCAGTTTATTACACCTGATAATTAAACACCCTGACAAGAATCAAATCTAACCTAACCTAACCTAACCCCCTCAGGTATCGATAGTGTGTTTAATGATCATCAGTGGAATAAATTAGGGTATATAATCTTCAGGTGAGTGGTGGCGGAGAAAACAAGTGTGCCATATGACCGGTTGAGTGCCACAATACACACACACACACACACACACACACACACACACACACACACACACACACACTAACAAAGGTCATTATCTACAACTGGTGCCTCATATAACCTAATGGGCGGTGATCAGGGTATGAGGTAATGAGAGTATGAGGTGACGAAAGGACATACAGTTGTGGAAGAGGAGGAGGTGAGTGAGTGAGTGAGTTAATCTACTTGTATTTCAGTTGTGTTGAGGACTCCAGGTTTAACCCCTTGAGGACTCCAGGTTTAACCCCTTGAGGACTCCAGGTTTAACCCCTTGAGGACGACGACTTGACCCCCCCCGGAGAACAAGTCGTACTGAAGGGGCTGAAGGAGGCGGGTTTGTGTCCCCTTCGTATCGTTAAAGACTAGGTAAAAAAAATAACTCTTTTCTTCACCTGTGTTTAAGTGGCTCTACCTTCTGTCAATAATAATAATAATAATAATAATAATAATAATAATAATAAGCTAAAAATAATATCAAACATTCATACGTATTAAATCATGGTACTCAAGAGGTTGTCATTGTACTCCAGGGGTTGTCATTGTACTCAAGAGGTTGTCATTGTACTCAAGAGGTTGTCATTGTACTCCAGGGGTTGTCATGGTACTCCAGGGGTTGTCATGGTACTCCAGGGATTGTCATGGTACTCCAGGGGTTGTCATGGTACTCCAGGGGTTGTCATGGTACTCCAGGGATTGTCATGGTACTCCAGGGGTTGTCATGGTACTCCAGGGATTGTCATGGTACTCCAGGGATTGTCATGGTACTCAAGAGGATAAAAAGCTGGCACAAGAGTTCTAATTCCGTTAACGTAAACATTATCTGGATGACCCACGTGTTTATCTTCGTTTAGGCTTGAGGAGAGAGAGAGAGAGAGAGAGAGAGAGAGAGAGAGAGAGAGAGAGAGACTGACGTAGGCGTTATCTAAATCATGAGAACATAAATTTCCGTTATTTCCGTTGCCTTAAGTTAGTTATTTCCGTTAACGCCATGACTCCCATCACTGTTTATCTGTTAAGCAATAAAATGGTTGAATAATCTACCGGTCTGTCGGTCTGTCTGTCTGTCTTAGGTTACTGACAGAAGAGCTGATCAGTTCACCTACATATGTGAGAAGGACAGACAATTCGGATACTACGGAGTCGGATACTACGGAGTCGGATACTAGGGAGTCGGATACTACGGAGTCGGATACTTGGGAGTCGGATTCTTGGGAGTTGGATACTTGGGAGTCGGATACCAGGGAGTCGGATACTAGAGAGTCGGGTACTACGGAGTCGGATGTGTGGTTATGGTAGCAAGGAACAAGTGAGATGTGGTGGTGATGTTGGTGGTGGTGGTGGTGATGTTGGTGGTGGTGGTGATGTTGGTGGTGGTGATGGTGGTGGTGATGTTGGTGGTGGTGGTGATGGTGGTGGTGGTGGTGGTGGTGGTGTGTGGTGTTGTTGGTGATGGTGTTGTTGCATGTTGAAGGTATCTTAACTAGGCCCAGATTTTTTTCTCCCCACTTGAGGTAAAGAATCACCCCCTTGCAACAAGGTCAGTGGGGAGGGGGAGGAAAATAAGACGAGTACCTGTCCCCTTACCTGTCTCAACAAGGTATGATAAGCTGTCCACGGCCCCCCCCCCTCCTTCCCCTCTTTCACCTGATGATTAAACATTCTAATATTACCTGAGGGGCGTTAGGTTAGCATTAGGTTAGGTTAGGGTTAGGTTAAGTTAGCATTAAGTTAGGTTAGCATTAGGTTAGGTTAGGTTAAGTTAGCATTAAGTTAGGTTAGCGTTAGGTTAGGTTAGGTTTGCATAAAGTTAGGTTAGGGTTGGGTTAGGCTAGGTTAGGTTAGGTTAGGTTTGGTTAGGTTAGCATTAGGTTAGCGTTCGGTGAGGCTAGTTTAGATTACCAATTTAATCACCAAATAAATTAAATCGGCTGGGGGGATCTTATCTCAATACAACAACACCAACCTCGGCTGAGACCCGTGACTGCATGCTGTCCTCTGTAGTCAACATATACCTCCTGACCCTGCAGCCAAGCCGGGGATCTGTTATCACCTTCCTCACCTGTGCTGCTTACCTCTCAGGTGTATCAAGCATTGACCTCTGTACATGGTGTCTTAATGTCCTCACACACCTGTAGAACACCTGGGACGAGCAATTACTACTCTCCAACACCACCACCACAGGAACACAACCACCACCACCACCACCACACAGGAACACAACCACCACCACCACACAGCAACACAACCCACCACCACCACAAGAACACAACCACCACCACACAGCAACACAGCCACCACCACACAGCAACACAACCACCACCACCACAGCAACACAAACACCACCACCACACAGCAACACAACCACCACCACCACAGCAACACCACCACCACCACCACAGCAACACAAACACCACCACCACACAGCAACACAACCACCCACCACACACAGCAACACAACCACCACCACCACCACACAGCATCACAACAACCACCACCACCACCACAACCATCAACACCACTACCATCACTACCATCATCACCACCACCGTCTCCTACTGCCACCAACCCTACCATCACCACCATCACCAACAAGCCTCCTCCCTCTCCCCAGCACACACACGCAAGAACTCCCACAGCCCAGTTCACTTACCAAGACTAATAATGCACCGCTAACACCTGTTGACATAATTGAAAGCGTTTTTCCATGCTTGGTTTGAGGGGGGGTGAGGGGGAGGGGGAGGGGGGAGGGAGGGGGTAGGAGACACCTGGACTAACACTGGGCAGATTTAATACCCCTCCCTCACCCACCCACCCCCTGTTCACCCCCATCAAACCCCCCGTTAAAAAAGCCGAAAACTATAACCCATTTCGTAATTCAATGTGGCGGAACAAGTTCACTAAGACTCATGAGGAAAAAAAATTGCGATATACCGTCATAACACCTGCTGGTAACACACCTGTGTCCTCGGCGGTCTGATACACCCCCTGCACACCTGCCTCCCCCCCTTCCTTCCAATACAACATAAACTCGACTCTAATACCATACCATCTATTTTGTACCAAGAAATCCAATACATTTTTTTTATGAAAGTAACTAATAAATCGGGATGTTTTTTTTTTAGGTGGTAAAATAAATTAGCGAGATGTGTTTGAAATAAATTATACTGTTATTGTTGGGTCATTTTTATTTTTTTTCCCAGGGTTTTCATTATAGCTAAGCAGATGGCATCATTATTTATAGTACACCTTCAGTTAGGTTAGGTTAGGTCAGGTTAGGTCAGGTCAGGTTAGGTTAGGTCAGGTCAGGTCAGGTCAGGTCAGGTTAGGTTAGCATTAGGTTAGGTTAGGTTAGGTCAGGTTAGGTCAGGTTAGGTTAGGTCAGGTCAGGTTAGGTCAGGTTAGGTTAGGTTAGGTCAGGTCAAGTCAGGTTAGGTTAGCATTAGGGTGTTTAATCATCAGGTGAAATATGATGGGGTGTCTAATATTCAGGTCCTCCGACTGTGTGGCGGCTGACTTACCCCTGAGAGACAGACCCCTGGTGAATTATATCAATTTATGCGACCTTTTGCGACCTTATTTGACGTTATGCTACCTCTTACGACCTTATGTGACCTCTTACGACCTTATGTGACCTTACGCAATCTCGTACGACCTTATGTGACCTCTTACGACCTTATTTGACCTTATGCAAGCTCGTACGACCTTATGCTACCCAATACGACCATATGCGAATTCGTACGACCTCTTACGACATTATGCGACCTTGTACGACCTCGTACACCTTTATGCGACCAGGGGGAGGTAAAAAACACCAAGGTAATTTTATTGGCTGGTGAGTGTCCTTGAGCTGTCGTGGGTGAGTGTTGAGAGACGACACGGGCTGGTTTGACAGGGAGGCAACGGGAAGATGTTTAGTGAGGTGGACACACACACACACACACACACACACATCTCCAGTGTATGATGTGTGTGTGTCGCCAACAACACTATTCATCGCAAATATCGTGTGTGTGTGTGTGTGTGTGTGTGTGTGTGTGTGTGTGTGTGTACAAAGAAAAACACAAACATAATCATCCAGTCAGTAAACTCAGGAACAAACAGGCACCAAACACGTACTGTAATTGGTTGGAGTGCCACTTAACCACCACCAATCACACACACTCTCTCTCTCTCTGTAACCCTTGTCTTATTGACCAATTACCGACCCGGCCATCATCAAGGCTTAATGACCCACTAAGCTGGGAATTACCTCATTACTGACACACCTACGCTGTTCTCCCCCTTTGTGCTCCATGAAACAGACAGACATTCACACATAGATAGACAGATAGACGAAAGGGCAGATGAATGGATTGAAGGATATTGATTAATTTAAAGAAAGAGGACAAATAGATGAGAGAGAGAGAGAGAGAGAGAGAGAGAGAGAGAGAGAGAGAGGACACGTCTTAAAAGTACCGTGTCGGGCTAAGAACTGGTGAGACGGACTAGGGATAACCTCACTTCAAAAGGCCATTAACTAAACAGCTGACATAAACAGAGGTCTAGTGTGGAGGTTAATGGTACTATCACGTCAAGATGGCGTGATGTAAACAAATGCTTATTCTAGCTTACATGTTCATTAACTGTTATTAGACCTTTTATATAATACTACCGTCTCTATTAAGTGACAGAGGCTAATACAAAGTTATGTGGTGTAATAGAGTTTTGTCCAGTCTCTATTATGTGACAGGGGGCTAATACTGTAATGGGGATTTGTCCAGTGGTGAAATTGTCCAAGGTAAGTTTTGTCCACCATAATGAATCAGAGGAGTTTATTGTGATTTTGACTAGTTTGTTTAGTCACGCGATAACATACAAAATAATAACCTAATCTCTCTCAAACTTTCACAGCTACTTGGCCTTTGCAGTAGCTAGACTCTGTACAAATTTGGTCAGCCTCGGAGAAAGGTCAAAGCCACAGGTCAACAACGAAGATCACTCCTCCTCACCTCCCTCACCCACAGACCGGAAAGCAGATAAGTTACGACAGATCCCCCCCCACCCCACCCCACCCCCCACAGGTGAGGTAACAACCTCGTGTTTTCTTTCAAGGGGAAACTCAAGACGACTGGATGACCCTGACCAATCTGGTATTTCCCTGTGAGAGACGTTTCAGGTGCGCTTTTTCCCTTGATATGCAAAACACTTCTTCAGGCAGCCAAGAATAGATTCAAGGAGACAAGGAACTGGTACAAAATCTTGAAATATAGTCAAGGAACTGGTACAAAATCTTGAAATAGTCAAGGAACTGGAACAAAATCTTGAAATATAGCCAAGGAACTGGAACAAAATCTTGAAATAGTCAAGGAACTGGAACAAAATCTTGAAATATAGTCAAGGAACTGGAACAAAATCTGGAAATATAGCCAAGGAACTGGAACAAAATCTTGAAATATAGCCAAGGAATTAAAAAAGTCCTAAATAGTTTGCATTAGGTTAGATTAGGTCAGGTCAGGTTAGGTTAGGTTTGGGTATTCAAACTTCAGGTGAAATTAAGCTCAGGTGTTAAAAATCTTCAGGTGATGAACAGGACCAGCCTCAAGTAGTCCAACTCAGTCAGGTCAGTACAGGCGGGCTTTAAGTGATGGACCAAACACCTATTCGACACACAGCAATAATCGAAACACCGATAATCGAGACACGCCAATAATCGACACATGCCAATATAATCGACGCACATCGACATTCGACACACCCCAATGATCGACACACCCCAATGATCGACACACCCCAATGATCGACACACCCCAATGATCGACACACTCCAATGATCGACACACCCCAATGATCGACACACGGCAATATAATCGAAACGCGTAAACTGGGTCAAGAGTTTAAGGTACAAGCCTGGAATGAGGTCACGTCAGGTCACACCCGGGAAGGGCTGAAAAAGAGGTCATTGCGGGCGATTGGAAAATCCATATTACTCTCTCTCTCTCTCTCTCTCTCTCTCTCTCTCTCTCCTCTCTCTCTCTCTCTCTCTCTCTCTCTCTCTCTCTCTCTCTCTCTCTCTCTCTCTCTCTCTCTCTCTCTCTCTCTCTCTCTCTCTCTCTCTCTCTCTCTCTCTCTCTCTCTCTCTCTCTCTCTCTCTCTCTCTCTCTCTCTCGTGTGTGAGGCGGATAAATTGTTGTGTGCGTGTATATGTGGATGTATATAAGTGTGATAGGAGGTTGAGTGGGATTTTGCATGTGTGTGTACTGAACACCTGCCTACACACACACACACACACACACACATCTGGTGCCAGATATAGAGACCCTGTGGCCAGACACAGAGAGAGGTGATGAGATTGGCCATACCCTCTCTCTCTCTCTCTCTCTCTTACACACACACACATACATACATACATACAGACATACACACACACAATTATACACAGCTTCACCACCCCCCTCCCTACACGGAAGAATGTAGTCTAGCACCAATGAGTCTCCTCCCCTCCCTCCTTCTCTACCCCTCCCCCCCCTCTCCCTCCCTCCCCTCCTTCTGTACCCCCTCTCCCCCTCCCCTCCCTCCCCCCCACCTCTCCCTCCCTCCCTCCCTTCCCCCCTCCCCCCCTCCCTCCTTCTCTACCCCCTCCCCCCACCTCTCTCCCCCCTCCCCCCACCTCCTCCCCCCACCTCTCTCCCCCTCCAGTAAAGGGACTAACTTCCTCAGGTGTCCAGGAATAGCAACGTTATTCATCCTGATTCACTCCTTCCCTCCCTCCTCCTCACTAACAGGCTTACCGTTAACCTTTGTCTACCTGTACTGTTTACGTATATGCTGAATTAATTTGAACTTGTATGACACCTTTACTATCTAGCTGTCTGTCTGTCTGTCTGTCTACCAGTCACTACCTTCGGCACTCTTGTTGTTGTGACAGCAGCGAGGAGGGTGGGGGAGGGGGTGGCAAGGGGGAGGATTACGAGGTCTCACGAGGTCCTTACACACTCACTCACTCACTCTCTCTCTCTTTGTGTGTGTGTGTGTGTGTGTGTGTGTGTGTGTTACCTCGAAAATTGTAAATAACTACACCGTCTATATACGTTGTCTATAATGTATACATGCTGGTCTGTATACCTACATTGCCTTTACAGTATACTATACAGGATATGCTGAACCTACTGTATGTTTATAAGACATTCATAAGAACATAAGAAAATAAGGAGTCTGCAATAGGCCGGTTGGCCTGTGCATGGCAGCTCCTGTCGAGAGTTACTACCACTCTCTATCATCCATGAATCTATCTAGCCTCCTTTTGAAACTTTCCAGAGTTCCCGCACTTACTACAAAGTTGCTAAGCTTGTTCCACTCGCCCACCACCCTATTTGTGAACCAGTTTCTTCCTATCTCCCTCCTAAACCTAAACTTATCCAACTTGAATCCGTTGCACCGAGTCCTATCCTGCTCGGATATTATAAGAACTTTATCTATATCCCCTTTATTGATTCCTTTCACCCACTTAAATACTTCTATCATATCTCCCCGCACTCTTCGTCTTTCTAGGGAATGCAAGTTAAGTTTCTTTAACCTATCCTGATATGGAAGGTTTCTAAGTCCCGGAATCATTTTCGTCACTCTTCGCTGCACCGACTCTAGTGAATTTATATCCATTCTATAATAAGGGCACCAGAACTGAACCGCATAATCGAGGTGCGGCCTGACTAGCGCAAGATATAGTTGCAATAAGACCTCTGCACTCTTGTTACTTCAATCAATCACCCACTCAACCAATCACCCAATCAATCACAGTGCATTAACCCTGAACTCAATCCTTTCAAGTACTAGTGTACTGACCACAACACCCGAGCGGATACCAGAAATGTCAAGGACGAACGGACATGTGAACGTACGTATACACACACACACACACACACACACACACACACACACACACAGGAGAGAGAGAGAGAAACACACACACAGACAGAAGGGAGAGAGAGAGAGAGAGGTCAACCCGTATCCAGCTGATCCATAACTTCACGTACAATTGGTTAACTTGACACTAATTACGAGTCGTCCAGCTGATGTGTTGATGACTCATTAACTGTGTAATTAACGTGAGCCTAATTAGACTATGAAATTAATACCTAGGTCAAGGAAGGAAGAGCACCACACCTGTAATTTATTCCCCACACCTGTAGTTTATACCCCACACCTGTAATTTATACCCCCCACACCTGTAGTTTATACCCCACACCTGTAATTTATACCCCACACCTGTAGTTTATACCCCATGCCTGTAATGACGTTTTTTGCAGAAGTGGGATAAATGCAGAGATATAATGTGGGCAACACGTGTCACCATACCCACGTGCCCAAGGCCAAGGGTACACGCTCGTGGTGCGAGAGGGTGAGGCAATAAGATAATACGTCACCACTATAACCAGGTTATTTTAGGGTAGTAAATAAATGACCGTGACGACGATTTACATGATGATGATGATGATGAAGGAGAAGGAACACACACACACACACACTCTTTTCCTCGTTCCCGCCGACTCACCACTTCAAAATCATCTTACTGCGGCGCCAACCACCACCTCCACCACAGTCAACCTTCTCTCCTAACACCCCCACCACCCCCCCCCACCTAGATTATTTCACCTGTTGATTAAACACCGTAACGCTACCTGGCGGGGTTGGGTTAGGTGAGCTCGTGTTAGATTAAGGGGTGCCTAATCCTCATGTCCGCCAGGCAGTGAGAGACAAGATAGGTGGTATTTAAAGGCTTCTTGTAACGAATCCAGGAAAAAAGTCACAAAAAAAAGTAAGAAAAAACCTAACCTAAGCTAAGCTAACCAAAGCTAACCTAACCTAAGCTAACCAAACCTAACCTAAGCTAACCTAACCTACGTGCAATGCCATCATATATATATTGTGTTGTCAATGTGTACAAGTCATGTGACATTTTTTCCCGTGACTTTATTTCCGCCCACCCTTGTAACAACACCGACTGGCCATAAACTGGTTATCTGGAGAGCTTATGGCAGCCACATATGCTTACGTGTGAAGATAAGGTGGTGGTTGTGGTTGTGTTGTTGTAGTTATTATTATCACTATTATTATTACTCCTATTCTTATTACGTATTTTATTTCATTATCATCATTATTGTTATTATTACCTATTTTATTACTGTCATTATTATTATTAAACCTGGTATAAGTTTTTTCTGCAATATACTGTAAATAACCACTTACACTCGGGGGTGCTACAGGGTGGGTATCCCTCGCTCTTAGCAATACCGCTCTGTTATAGGATACTCCACGCGATCCCGGCAGTCCTCCTCACGTGACGAATACAGCCAAGTTATTGATCCACCAAGTCACGCGAGGGCCCCGAGAGAGAGAGAGAGAGAGAGAGAGAGAGAGAGAGAGAGAGAGAGAGAGAACGAACCAACGACCCCCAGGAAGCGAGTTGAAGTACGCATCCACTCGGCCGCTGGACTTCACATCTCCTTTGGTTTATTAGTAATATTTTTCCTGGCTATCCTGACCTCTCCTAAAGGTCATCAAAGTCAAACCTCTCTTCCTGTACACCAGTGTTTATTCTCCGAGCCATCTTGACCTGACCTCATCAAAATCAATTTCCTCTACAGTACATTAGTCTTACCCTTCAGGTCAATCACTGTTAACGTTAATGTACTGACCTCTGACCTTATCTTGGCTGAGTGGAACACCGCCCCCCCCCCCTCTTTCTCTTTGAAGAATGTATCATGGATTTTCCGATAGTCCACACAGTGCTCTCTCTCTCTCTCTCACACACACCCGAGTGGCCAAGGCGTGTAGGCAAGTTTTAGGCAAATCAGTTGTGGTGGTGTCGAGGGAAAAGCCGAAGACAAGGGGAAGAGGAAGAAAGTGAAGGAAAATGGAAAAAATAAAGAATTAAAGACGAGGAAAAGAAGAATAGAAGGATGAAGACGAGAGAGGAGAAAGAAAAGGGAGATGCAGAAAACACAGAAGAAAAAGAAGAAACAGAAGATGAACGAAAAACAGGAGAAAGAAATGAGAATCAAGAAAAAGATAGAGAAGAAAAACACAACAATAGGAGAATGAGAGAAGGAAGAGGAAGAAGGAATAAAGTAAGGAAGAGGAAACTAGACCAAAACAAAGCACAAGACTCCTCCTCTAAATGTTTGTATAGAAGAGACTGTGTTCCTGTGGTGGTGGTGTGGATGACTACGACTCTCTAGTGAGGGACGGACATTAGGTGGGTCGTCGTAAAGTCGTCCAGGTGTACTTAGGGCAGCTGTTACCTCCCCAGCAGGAAAGGTCGTGTCCACCGCTTTTTTTTCCCTTCATACTAACTGGATCTAGGTTAGGTGAGGTTGGGTTGGGTGAGGTGAGGTGAGGTGAGGTTAGGTGAGGTGAGGTAAGGTAAGCTTAGGTTAGGTTTGTCCTCATAGTCTAGGCATTTGAGAGAGAGAGAGAGAGAGAGAGAGAGAGAGAGAGAGAGAGAGAGAGAGATTCTGGAATCTTGTGTACGACAGGGAGGAGGCATGAGCCCCCTCCCCTCCCCTCTCCCTACCTCCCTTCCCTCTCCCTATCTCTCCTCTCAAAATACCTTCTCTCTCACCATGTATTTGATGGGTTAAACCACCACTTTACTCAAGGGGATAAACCACCATCGTACTCAAGGGGATAAACCACCATCGTACTCAAGGGGATAAACCACCATCGTACTCAAGGGGATAAACCACCATCGTACTCAAGGGGATAAACCACCATCACCAAGGATAAACCACCATCGTACCAAGGATAAACCACCATCGCTCAAGGATAAAACCACCATCGTACTCAAGGGATAAACCACCATCGTACTCAAGGATAAACCTCCATCGTACCTTTTCAAGGATAAACTAACATCGTACTCAAGGATAAACCAACATCGTACTCAAGGGATAAACCACCATCGTACTCAAGGATAAACCACCATCGTACTCAAGGATAAACCCATCGTACTCAAGGATAAACCACCATCGTACTCAAGGATAAACCAAAATCGTACTCCAGGGTTAAACCACCACTTTACTCAAGGGGATAAACCACCATCGTACTCAAGGGGATAAACCACCATCGTACTCAAGGGGATAAACCACCATCGTACTCAAGGGGATAAACCACCATCGTACTCAAGGGGATAAACCACCACTGTACTCAAAGGGTTCAAACCATTTTCCTCGCAGTCTCCATTATCCTCATACTAATTTTTCTCCCATTTCTTCATTTCCTCCCATTTCTTCCTATTATTTTCCCTCTCTTCATTTTCCTCCCATTTCTTACCTTTTCTCCCATTTCATTTTCTCCCATTTCTTCATTTCCTCCCATTTCTTCCTATTATTTTCCCTCTCTTCATTTTCCTCCTCGCAGCATCACACACCCTGAGCATAAGTGAACCATTTCCATGCTCCCCCACACACTCAATTACAGGGAATATTTAACGTGTGAGAATTTCTGAGAATCTTTGGGGTGAGGGGGGATGGGGGGGCTGGGGTGGGGAGTGGGGGGGGAGGGGGGCTGGGGGGTGAGAATGGGGGAGGTACTGGGTGAGAAACTAGTGAAGGGTGACTGGGGTGGGGACTGAGGGAACTGGGAGAAAACGGGTGGGGAAAAACTGAGGGGGGGAAATAACGCTGTCTACCTCCATGTCCAGGAAGGGAAGTTGGGAGGGAAAAAAATGTAGAAGGGGCGACAGGATTAAAGGAATCTCTCTCTCTCTCTCTCTCTCTCTCTCTCTCTGTTAGGAAAAACATTCGAGATCTTATGGATGTTTGAGAATGTTGTGTTAAGAATGCTCAGGTCTACCACACTCCCGCGCCGCTTGAACATTCACAACATTGACAACATCTCTCTCGTGTATATAATAAACACACGCCAATTAACGTAGAATTTTCTTAACTAAGTGATTAAACCTCGAGCGTGGAGTAGTGCAAAGATGACCATGAGGCTGAGTTGGGCGCGCGGGAAAGGAATTGGGAAGTGGCCACTGGAGAGAACAACCAATCACACGCTACTACGTCATAGATTTGGGAAGTGGCCACTGGAGAGAACAACCAATCACACGCTACTACGTCATAGATTTGGGAAGTGGCCACTGGAGAGAACAACCAATCACACGCTACTACGTCATAGATTGCGTCATAGCCAGGGGAGTTGAGCAGTGGCGAGGATCAGAAAGCTGCCGCACGTCACCACGCTGGAGAGAACAACCAATCACACGCTACTACGTCATAGATTACGTCATAGCCAGGGGAGTTGAGCAGTGGCGAGGATCAGAAAGCTGCCGCCACGTCACCAATTACGTCAGAGTCAGCTGGGTGTCCGGGTTAAGGGAGACTGAAGCCCCACCGCCACCTTTCTCTACTTGATCTCATTCATTTTAATGTTTCACCTAACGGCCAACACCTCCACTAGTTGGCCAGCTGGGAGTAATTTTCACCCGGCCAGCAGACTTCACGGCCACGGCCAGCAGACTCCCTGGCGCTGGTTTTAAAGTTACTTATCATAACTTTTTGTAGTCTGCCCATTGTGGTTCAGTCGTCTCTCGCTGGCTGGTACTAAACAGAGCAGGGAGATGACTGACCTGAGACACGAAGGAAACAGGGTAAGGTAAGGCAAGGTTCACAGCACGGCAACAGGATAGGGAGGATAATGGAGGCATCGTCGTCGCCATGGCAACGCGAAGCTTATGAGGGAGGTGCAAGGATGACGTCACCACCCACCAGCCATAAGACAATGCTAGAATAGTACCACGAACACAACAACTAGGAGGACTTGGCTGACATCTATGTATGTATGTATGTATGTATGAGAGATCCATATCACACACAGGACGTACGGATAATTACTGTTACTGATGACCCTCACAGTAACTACCCCTCTCACGGTCTTCATCAGTTAATAATAATAACTACTAAAACAAAAACAACGTAATGTCCAACCCAGCGCACCGACAGAACGCACAAAAACAAAGGAACGTCAGGAAGCGGCAAGATATTCTAATTACAGGTAGAGAGTTACGCCCTTACGCCTCCCCCTACACCCTCCCCCCACCCACCAGAACCAAGGTAAAAAAGTATTGTCAGTTCCGCTAATGAACCTCGAAGTTAAGTTAGCTGTCATCTCTTATAATAACTTGTGTTTCGTAGGGTAGGGTAGGGTGTGGGTAGGGGTGGGTAGGGTAGGGTAGGGGTGGGCAGGGTAGGGTAGGGTTGGGGTGGGCAGGGTAGGGTTGGGTAGGGTAGGGTAGGGCAGGGTAGGGTAGGGTAGGGCAGGGTTGGGTAGGGTAGGGCAGGGTAGGGTAGGGCAGGGGTGGGCAGGGGTGGGCAGGGTAGGGTTTGGTAGGGTTTGACTGAACCAGTACAGCCCCCTCATCAACCACCTCCCGCCCACCTACTGTCCTCATGTCCTGGATCACCACCTCACCCAGCCCTGCCCTGCCTGCTGTGACGTCATTGTTGCCATACGTCGCACTCCACAAGTAAACATTGACTTCCCACCCATCACCTGAAGATAACTTTGTCATTTTCTTTGGTAGTTTGTGACGGCATTTCTATCTTACGTTCGATTATGACTTTAAAAACACAATAACCCTCACATAATATTACTTGTTAACATTACACAGGTATCGTTGAGTTCACTGTAACGACATTGAACAGGATAATGAACACAGGGGGATTAACCTTCAAAGTCACACTCACTGATGAACGAAAAAGTCAAATGTTCACCTAGCTGCTGACGTCACACTTAACGTTCGAGTAACCGAGACAAAAATATAAAAAAAAATAACTTTAAAACGTCCGCACACACACACACACACACACACATACACCCACACACACACACACACACACACACACACACACACCCACACACACACACACACACATACACCCACACACACACACCCACACACACACCCACACCTACACGCTACCTGCTTGGAGCTATCACCCTCAAACACCGTCAGCAGGGTCGTGTAGGTCAACCCTCCCAGCCTATGTTGTTTTACCTGAGGGGTGGTAGGCCAGAGGTAAAGAAAGGTCAAGGGGTCAAGCATAATAATCAATAGGCTGAGTGACTGCGGAAGATCAGGGGAGTGGTCTATAGTCTTCCTCCTCCTCCTCCTCAGCCTCCTCCTCCTCTTCCTCAGCCTCCGCCTCCTCCTCCTTTTCACCCCTCCTACATCATTGGAACTACCCCCCCACTGGTTGACTGTTCGTAGCGGTCGACATGTTTTCCGTTCCTATTTTTAGGTTAGGTTAGGTTAGAGTCGAGATGGATTAAGCGCTTTCTACTGTACACCACACCACCCCCAGCACTATCACCACACCACCCCCAGCACTATCACCACACCACCACACAACCCTCAGGTGAAGGCTAGGTTAAGGTGTCCTAGGTTAGGTTAGGTTGAGGTGAGGTAG
Organism: Homarus americanus; assembly: GCF_018991925.1. Taxonomy (NCBI): domain Eukaryota; kingdom Metazoa; phylum Arthropoda; class Malacostraca; order Decapoda; family Nephropidae; genus Homarus; species Homarus americanus. Next base: position 2,020,122 of record NW_024732415.1, on the reverse strand, counting down.
GTTAGGTTAGGTTCATTTTCCTAACCATTACCAACACACATTTCTTCACGGTATCAGAAGTAACTCGCCTCCTCCAATCACCAGTTACCAGGACAAACACTCTACCAGTAACCTCCACACGACGTCACTGCCGCCTCTTACGGATTATCGCCGGAAGTGAAACGCCCATGTCGTCATATCCAAACATTTCCCAATATCCCTCCGTGTCCCCCCCTGTGTCCCCCCTGTGTCCCTCCTGTGTCCCCTGAGAGCAGGACACGTGGCAGATCACCTGATGATTTATACACCCTAGCTTCTTTTATCTGACGAGACATCCTAACGGGGCGACATGATAGGTTAGGTTAGGTTGAGCTGGGCTAGGTTAAGTTAAGTTAGGTTAGGTTAGGTAGGGTAAGGTAAAGTAAAGTAAGGTTAGGTTAGGTCCCGGGTATAATCACTTATGGTACTTATTGAAGATACAGTTAGCTCTCACCAAATCTTATGTTCTTATATAGCCCGCTAAACAGAGGTGTCACTATATTAAAACTTACAACAAAGCGAAAATAACACAGCTGTTTAAATCAATGCTGTGTTAAGTATAGGATGGTTGGGTTAGGTTAGGCAAGGTTAGGCGAGGTTCAAGGGCAGCTGGCAATCCCTAAGCCTAGGGGGGGTGGAGGGAGGCCTTTAAGGGAGGGAGGCCTTTGTTAGCAGGTGGTGACTGGTTGACAAGGTTAGTACAGAGGAGGGGCGTGTTACTGCCTCTCATTAATAGTCACCACAAATCAACACCTGGGTGGGGCTATACCTGCCTGGTATTCTAATGGACGGCGGCCACCTTGTCTGTTTGTGTTACCGGATCCTCAGGTGGGATTTGATGGTGTTAAAATTTATACATGTATCCATATCAGCACACACACACACACACACACACACAGACCAAGGAGAACACACCAAGTAACACGATCATAGTAGAGGTCATTAAGGGTGTGTATAACAGCCCCCAGTGGTCAGGATATTATGGTGGAATATTACAGAGTGTTTCTAATACATTGTTTGTTTAGTTCTGTACATAGAGGTTGACTTATTCACACCTGCCTTAGAGTGAGGTAGTATGTCTGGCCTCACACTTTGTTATTCACACCTGCCTTAGAGTGAGGTAGTATGTCTGGCCTCACACTTTGTTATTCACACCTGCCTTAGAGTGAGGTAGTATGTCACTGTTATTCCACCTGTTAGAGTGTATGTCTGGCCTCACACTTTGTTATTCACACCTGCCTTAGAGTGAGGCTATGTCTGGCCTCACACTTTGTTATTCACACCTGCCTTAGAGTGAGGTAGTATGTCTGGCCTCACATTTGCGTGAGAGGTATTTAAGGACATTGTGTGTTTGGTTCTATACATGGGAGCTGATATAACTACTGAGAGCACAAAAAGTGGATACAATCTTAACACGTCAGATTGTGCCATTCCCTAAAAGGTTCTATCTTCACACAGTCAAGGACGTAGTGTTCGAGCGTGTGGCCATAGATAGGGTAGGGTAGGGTAGGGTAGGGTAGGGTAGGGTAGGGTACGGTACTAGGGTAGCATTGTTAACCTACAGGTGAAATAAGCTGGGGGGGCTAATCTTCATGTGATCAATCTAATTTCTAACCATAACACTACCTTGCAAACTAGTGACAGAATTCGAGGTAATACTACATACTCCCTACGATCTAATACGTACAACAGATAACCAATACTTATATCAAATACTTACATCAATGGGCCTAGGCAATAAAGGTATATTCTAGCATAAACACCTGAGATATTAATGTACTCTAACCTACTCGAGGATAATATAGCAAATAAAAACTAAAATATACTAAATTATCGCCCCAATTATTTTTTTTTTCACAGAGTTTAATCAGATACTAACGGTGAAAATAATACTGCAATAATAAACAACATGCGAAAGACCCGTTACTTACGACCCGTCAGAAAACTGTTCCTCGTGTATGATGAGAATGACTTACCGGGACGAGTTGAGACGGGTGGGTGGGTGGGTGGGTAAGGTGGGTTGGTTGGTGGGTGGGTGAGAGTTACCAGCCCACCACCAAGCATTATTATTATGGTCGAGGGCAGGTATGTAATGTACTTACCTCTTGCCAAATTAATATGAATTGAGGTCACGTGTAGACACCTGTTGTACCTGTTAACTGGGGTGACGTGTACACACCTGTTACATAACCCTGGCTGTACATGTAAGTGGGGTACATTGTGTAACTCCAGCCTAACACCTGATGTACTCCTAACATAAACCACTGCTCTATAGTACTGTACACACCAGCCTCACACTTGATGTACTCCTAACATAAACCACTGCTCTATAGTACTGTACCCCAGCCTCACCTGATGTACTCTAACATAAACCACTGCTCTGTTTGCACAACCTCACACCTGATGTACTTACAACCTGCTCTATAGTACTGTACACCCCAGCCTAACACCTGATGTGCCTCTAACACAAACACTGCTCTATTACTGTACACCCCAGCCTAACACCTGATGTGCTCCTAACATAAACCACTGCTCTATAGTACTGTACATCCCAGCCTAACACCTGATGTACTCCTAACATAAACCACTGCTCTATGGTACTGCTGCACCCCCAGCCTCACACCTGATGTACTCTAACATAAACCACTGCTCTATAGTACTGTACACCCCAGCCTCACACCTGATGTATCCAACATAAACCACTGCTCTATAGTACTGTACACCCCAGCCTCACACCTGATGTACTCTCTAACATCCACTGCTCTATAGTACTGTACACCCCAGCCTAACACCTGATGTGCTCCTAACATAAACCACTGCTCTATAGTACTGTACACCCCAGCCTCACACCTGATGTACTCCTAACATAAACCACTGCTCTATAGTACTGTACACCCCAGCCTAACACCTGATGTGCTCCTAACATAAACCACTGCTCTATAGTACTGTACACCCCAGCCTAACACCTGATGTACTCCTAACATAAACCACTGCTCAATAGTACTGTACACCCCAGCCTCACACCTGATGTAATTCCCAACATAAACCACTGCTCTATAGTACTGCACACCCTGTGCCTCATACCCCTGATGTACTTCCTAACATAAACCACTGCTCTATAGTACTGTACACCCCCAGCCTAACACCTGATGTACTCCTAACATAAACCACTGCTCTATAGTACTGTACACCCCAGCCTAACACCTGATGTGCTCCTAACATAAACCACTGCTCTATAGTACTGTACACCCCAGCCTAACACCTGATGTACTCCTAACATAAACCACTGCTCAATAGTACTGTACATCCTAGAGTACCTTCCACCTTCTGTACACAAGAGCCAGGCACAGTACTCACCTGCTGTAGACCCTGCAGGTGGCGTTATTGACCCGGGAGTCAGACAGGTACCGGCGGCGGTCCTCGAAAGCGTCTTTGATGGCGGTGATGCCCAGCACGAAGAGGAGGGGCAACATGGCCACCTCTTTCCCGAAGGCGTTCACCGCCGGTACGAAGTTCAGCAGTACGATGAACAGGAAGTACAAGTTGGCGAACCTGCACACACACGGGGAGGAGAAGGATAGAAGGATGAACAATCTTAATACTCTCTCTCTCATCTATAAACCATCATAATATATATAAAACATAAGCCATCTTTACAGTGCCTCATAAAGCACCCTGAGTCTCCATCACTCACCTGTGGAACTGCTCGAACAGGTTCTTGGGCAGGAAGGAGAGGATGGTATACTTGGTGGTGCAGATGCTGTTGTCTGGGTAGCCTCCGTTGGGGTGTTGGCCGCGGGACACATGGGGCGGCACCACGTGGTTAGCCACTACCACCCGGGTCCGTGACTCATCCGGCACCTACAGGAGGAGGGAGGTGTTGAGGTGTGTTGTTTTACCTGCCTGTGTATATTGTAATGTATACTCTCTCTCTCTCTCTCTCTCTCTCTCTCTCCCTCCCTCTCTCTCCCCCTCTCTCTCCCTGCGGACACACCCTCCAACCTTCCAGTACAGTATCATCACAAAACACATTAATTCTATAACTCAGGCGTCATCTGTCTCTTGTCAACGTAAAGTATAAAGAGAAGAGCAATGTTGTCTGACCACTGATGTATTAATAACTCACTACTGTTTTATTGCCTACTCCTGGTAGATTGTTTAGGACCCCACTCAAAGAAGAGAGCCTGGGGGCACACGCAGAGACACAAACACTGGCTGAGTGAGTCATTACCTTCTTCCAGAACATGAGCTTCTGAAGGAGTGTTCTCTTGTTCTGCCTGATGGTGTAGATGGACTCAGTGCGTGAGGCCTGGCGGGAGTGGCCCTTAGGGAAGGAAGTGGTCCTCGTCAGCGTCTTCTTCTGCTGCTGTTCTCTCTCCCTCTCCCGCTGTTCGTGGCCCGCCGGCAGGATAAAGTCTGTCTTAGAGCCCGCCCGCCGGTGTCCCCGCCCGCCCTCCACCAGCTGCCCGTGGGAGAAGGTCCTCTGATGACCCCTGGCCATCCCTCCTCCAGCGCCGTTGACACTGTTTCCAGAGCCGCCCACTCCTTGAGGCAGGGTGCCGCCCACACCTGAGGCTGATCAACCATAACAAATTAATAATAATCCGTCAGTTGCATAACACTTAAGGTACACACGACACTCTGGGGGCAACACTACTTCAGTCTGAGACGGTCCTTGTTCCTCTGGTGAAGGTCCTATTGGTCCATACTAGGCAGTCCCATTTACACCCAACCCCTATCGCTCATATATCCACCCAGCCTATGTTTGAAGCTATCCAGCGTATTCCAGTTCATGATGATATTTGGTAACCTGTTCCACTCGTCCACTACTCTATTTTCAAACCAATGTTTACCTATCTCGCGCCTAAATCTAAATTTGTATAATTTAAAACCATCGAAACTAATTTAAAACCACACTCTCTCTCTCTCTCTCTCTTACCTTGATCAAGAGTGAGCGGCTCCCTGGTAATCATGACGCCCCCATGAGACACACTACGGCCGTGACACCACCGCCGGCCTCCCACTCCCGAGGCCCCGCCACTGCTGTAGGCATGGGCACTGCCATCACCGTACGCCCCGCCACCACCATAGGCACGGGCGCTGCCATCACCGTACCCATCACCGCCGCCCGAAGTGCCGTTCATACTTATGCAACATCACTCCATTCATGCCTGTAAATAAAGCATTAATATTAATAATGGTGGCAACAACAATAATAATAATGTCTTTATAACAATAACATCACATACAATAACATACAGGGTGTAACAAAAGTCTGGAATCATATGGTTATGTACACTAATTTCACTTTAATAACACGTGGATGGGGAGACTCCGAGGTACCAGGGAAACGGATCGGTTTATGATCACTGACGTTCCCCCTGATTTTTTTCTTGCGGGGGAGGAGGGGGAGGGGAAGGGGGAGGCAAAACATGGTAATGACTCCCAAGTTAATTAACATATATGTATTATAGTTCCTAGAGAGTGAGGCACTTCCCACAAACACCTGGCTGCTGTCACTCTCCTCCTACTGCCACCTGTCAAAACCACCATCACAATGACACACACATATGACCCATACAACCTCCATCCTCTGTCTCTGTCACCCCACAGAGAGAGAGAGAGAGAGAGAGAGAGAGAGAGAGAGAGAGAGAGAGAGAGAGAGAGAGAGAGAGAGAGAGAGAGAGACCCCAATCCCCGTGACCACCAATTGACACACACACACACCTCTTAATGCCATACTGAGGCCACCTAATGACCCCCTCCTTCATAGTCTGTTATTTGAGACGGTATTACTGCTGTTAGTGACAATTACATTACCTAATTATCGGTTTAAGTCTTCTATATAATAATAATAATAATAATAATAATAATAATAATAATAATAATAATGATGATGATGATGATGATGATGATGATGATGATGATGATGATGATGATGATAATAATAATGATAATGATAATAATAATAATAATAATAATAATAATAATAATAATAATAATAATAATAATAATGATAATAATAATGATGATGATGATGATGATGATGATGATGATGATGATGATGATGATGATGATAATAATAATGATAATGATAATAATAATAATAATAATAATGATAATAATAATAATAATAATAATAATGATAATAATAATGATGATGATGATGATGATGATGATGATGATGATAATAATAATGATAATGATAATAATAATAATAATAGTACCCTAATAATAGTAATAGTATTAATAATAGCCAATTTACAACACTAGCAACACCAACATCATTACAACAGGAGTAACAAGGAAAGGAGGAGGAGTAGGAGGAGGAAGAAGGAGAGGGAGGGGGAGGAAGAGTGAGGAGGAGAGGGAGGGGGAGGAAGAAGAAGAGTGAGGAGGAAGAGGATGAACAACAATGTTTGTGGTCTGGTGTGAGTAATGTTTACAGAGAGGGGGAAGATGAGAGAGGAAGGAGGGAAGAGGGGTGGATGGAAAGGAGGGAGGGAGAGGAAGGATGGAAGAGGGGTGGATGGAAAGGAGGGAGGGAAAGGAGGGAGGGAGGGAAAGGAGGGAAGGGGAGAGGAGGAGAGGCGTGTGGTGGGGGAGGGGTGATAAATGCACTGAATCCTATTGTTTACTGATAGCCAGAGTACACAACAGCGGTGGTAGTTAAATAGAGTTGTTTACACCAGTCCAGAGTAAAAACAAAGAGTGAGGAGGAAGATAAGAATTGTTTACAGAGGTTCAAGTGTAGACAAGAGTGGACAAAAGTGAGGAGGAAGCTCATAAAGATTTGTTTATGATAGATGCAGACAAAAGTAGAGAGGAAGGAGGGGGTCTACCAAGGTCATCGGTAGACAACAGTAAACAGTGTGGTCTTACAGGTATCCGAGACCAAGGTGAGCTCTCTCTCTCTCTCTCTCTCTACTCTAATATATATCCACGTACACCTCCCCCCCACCCCCTGCCAGTAACCACGAACGCTACACATTATATCAACAAACAAACGAACAGCCACGGACGACAAGGCACGTACACGTTCTTAACCAAAAACCTTCACGTGTCTGGGGGGTTTTACCACTACACAATAAACAATAGATAAGGGGTGGGGGTAAGGGGTGGGGGTAAGGGGTGATAAGGGGTAATAAGGGGTAGTAGTAACGTGCAGGTAGACAACACACACACACAGTCGCCACCATTAATGTCAACAACACACTCACAAGGATGTAGACCAGCAGTTGTTCCCTTACCTAACCTTTGTGTTCTTACCCGCGGTGTTTGAACCCACCCACTCACCCACCTGCCCACTCACCACCACCACCCACTCACCCACCTGCCCACTTACTACCACCACCCACTCAATGCCTCAGCCGACCACCAGGTAAGGAATATAAATTGTTCATACTATTTTTGCAGCATCCGTCACACACACACACACACACACGGCCTGAGATCTGTCATCGAACACGTAAGCTCCAGCAAAAATATTCTCATGCTTTTACTTCTGCTGAACTTGTATGACCTTGGCTTTTGACCCCACCACCACCATTAACCTTTCTCTACCCACCCACCCACCCACTCACTCAGTACCATCACCACTCATCTCCCAGTCGCCCACCACCCAGTCGCCGCCCACCATCACAACCCACCCCCCCCACCACTGCCATCCACTCGGCACTCACTACCACCAACTATCCACTCACCACTCAGTCGCCCACCATCAACGCCACCCACCACCACCCACCCACCCAGGGACCACTACATACCTGTCTTAATATCTCTTAACTACAGGTAAACTTGATATAACGTTAACATTACTCATTACACACGTACACCCACGCCAAAGCTCTCAACGTGTTTTCGCATCTTATGACCCTCTGTAACCTTTGACCTCACGACAGTCACCAGGTAAGGCTAACTTAAGTTTACCTACGGATCACCTGAAGATCAGTCCCTCTAAGTTATTTCATCTGATGAGTAACCATCCTAGCGCTACCTGGGATGGGAGTTAGGTAAGGTAAGATTACAATAGGGTATCTTAAGGTGAAATACAGTGATGACCTTCCGTGATATTGACCTGACCACCCCCCACACTGGTCGTAATTTTCGTAGCGTTATTGTTATTCCACCTGTAACACGGGCAGTCACTAGGCACGTCCTGTACACCCACCTTATACCCTCCGTCCAGAATCCTAGATGTGTTTTGATGCTGTTGACCTTTGACTACACACACACACACATATACATACACAAACAAACACACAAACACATACACAAACACACATATACATACATACACACACACACGGCTCTCTGTGACCTTGACCATGCTCTTATTTTTCCTTACAAGGTTACAAGGAAGAATGCGAAGTCTTCACACAACTGCCCACTCACACAGTCAGCCCTGCAGAGCTTACCACAGGCTGGCGTCAAGTATCTTGGTGACCCCAGGGCGCGCACATACACGCACTACCCTCTGTCACCTTGATCTCCAAATCCGGCAGTAGCGCCCCTACCACCTCATCACCTCCACAATCCCCCCTCATCACCACCACCACAACCCCCCTCATCACCACCACACCCCCATCACTCACCACACCTAATCACCACCACCCCATCACCACCATTAACTCTAATACCACCACAATCCCTCACCACCACCACCCCCCATCATCACCACAACCCCCCATCACCACCACAATCCCCTCACCACCACCAATAAACCCCACTAACCACCACACACCCTCATCACCACCACAACCCCTCATCACCACCACAACCCTCATCACCACCACAACCCGTCATCACCACCACAACCCTCACCACCACCACAACCCCTCACCACCACCAACTTCTCATCATCACCACCACCCCCATCATCACCACCACCCCATCACCACCACAACCCCCCCACCACCAACTCCCCACCACCACCACCCCCTCATCACCACCACATCCCCCCCTGCACCCCACCACATCCTCACCAGACAAGGAACACACAGCCATCTGGAGCTGCTTCACTACAGCTCATCAAGCATCAACTTGAAGGCTCTCCGTATATACTTGTACACCCACATACTCGAACCTTTACTCTTGATGACTCTCCGAGGCCTTGACCTTTGAACCCGTGTCTCCACCTCCTACTCCACCATCCCCAACACCACTACCCCCAACAACATCACCACCACTACTACTACTACTACTACTACCCCCAACACCACCACCACCCCCAACACAACCACTCCTAACACTACCATCACCACTACCTCCACCACCCAACACTACCACTATCCCCAACACCAGTACCCCCAACATCACCACCTTCACCACCACCCCCAACATCAGGTGAGGAGTCCGGCTCATCATCACTGACGACTCACCCACTTGACAAATAACACAATGTAAACACGAAGACAAATTACTGACCGGAGCTTAAATGACTGTCAAAACACCTGGCTTCATAGGGTCACTCATTAAATTGGTCCCTGTCCTTGTAAGCCCCGACCTAATCTAACCCAACCCAGCCCAGTCCTGAACAAACTCCCATCAACTGCTTAGACAAGAAACAACAGGCAACCGGGTGGCTTTACTTAACATACCGTAGCTTAAGTTACAAGTTATGGTCAATGTGAGTGAGTGACACACACTACGTAAGGTCCCTCAGCACCACCTGTTACTGCACCACGTGTTTGCTGTTCAACACCTCAGCACAAGTGGTGTACGTGACCACACACAGAAGGACGTCACACCAGCCCCTCATAGTGACTTGAAGGAGGTCGACCCAGTCCACTCTTGCTGCTGCTGGGGAGTGTAAAGGAGCGGTGGTCCTCCCTGACAACACAGTCGGTATTATTACAAGTTATAATACTGAAAAATGGTTCTTGATCTCAGGTATGCACTGTGTAGCCTTGCATGCTTCTGTGCCCAGCGGCCCTTTGGTGGAAACTCATCCATGTTTTATTTATTTATTTTCGTCCCCGCCGCTTGTTGAAGTGGGGAGGGGGGTGAAGTATCAGCTGCTATTAATTTGTTTTAACTGATTGTAATTGTTTTTTTTAAGGGATATCCCGTAATTGTGATACAGCTCTGAACTGCCTATTGGCTCCGGTGCTTGGCTTTGAGCCTAAATTCCATAAATCAATCAACCAATCAATCAGCCCGCGCCATTCACTGTAAAATAAAACTCGTGTTTACTTCACGTTCCTTTTCCTTTTTGTAATGAAAGCTTTTGTTCAACGACACCCCCCCCCCTCTCTTGTCACAAGTCGAGTCTCTACATTGTTGTACATTTTTCATTAAACCGTTGATTATTAGTATTAACATTAACAGCATCATTATCCTTATTATTGTGTGTGGGCTTTATTTCATCTACTGCAAACAAGAGAGACACAAACCATCTGTGGTTGTCACCGCCAAGTACTTCACCAAAGTATTGGACGTTCACAACTTTATTATCAACAAAACCATCGAGCAGAGACTCTACCTTAACTAGATGTGTTATACACTGTACCTCACCTGTGTTACCTGTACACTCGCGAATAATGACGCCCAAATTACACTGTTTGTCCTGTTACGGAAACAAATATGATGCCAGATACAGGTGTTGGCCACAATACACCTGTCAGGGCACACGTGTCACCAGGCATGATTAAAGACCCCGGCCTCAACACACACAAACACGTTCCTTTGTTTGTGTTTCGCTTTCATTTGCTTGTTTGTTGACCTGTTTATAGAGTTTTAATGTAATAGTCGTCACTGTAACTCTTTTGGATTTGAGGGAAGACATTACAGGAGGTGATACAAGTACTGTACCTGCAGGTGGTGATACAACTACTGTACCTGCAGGTGGTGATACAACTACTGTACCTGCAGGTGGTGATACAGCTACTGTACCTGCAGGTGGTGATACAACTACTGTACCTGCAGGAGGTGATACAAGTACTGTACCTGCAGGTGGTGATACAACTACTGTACCTGCAGGTGGTGATACAACTACTGTACCTGCAGGTGGTGATACAATACTGTACCTGCAGGTGGTGATACAACTACTGTACGTGGTGATACCACGTACCTGCAGGTGGTGATACAACTACTGTACCTGCAGGAGGTGATACAAGTACTGTACCTGCAGGTGGTGATACAACTACTGTACCTGCAGGTGGTGATACAACTACTGTACCTGCAGGTGGTGATACAACTACTGTACCTGCAGGTGGTGATACAACTACTGTACCTGCAGGTGGTGATACAACTACTGTACCTGCAGGTGGTGATACAACTACTGTACCTGCAGGTGGTGATACAACTACTGTACCTGCAGGTGGTGATACAACTACTGTACCTGCAGGTGGTGATACAACTACTGTACCTGCAGGTGGTGATACAACTACTGTACCTGCAGGTGGTGATACAACTACTGTACCTGCAGGTGGTGATACAACTACTGTACCTGCAGGTGGTGATACAACTACTGTACCTGCAGGTGGTGATACAACTACTGTACCTGCAGGTGGTGATACAACTACTGTACCTGCAGGTGGTGATACAACTACTGTACCTGCAGGTGGTGATACAACTACTGTACCTGCAGGTGGTGATACAACTACTATACCTGCAGGTGGTGATACAACTACTGTACCTGCAGGTGGTGATATCCACTGCAATTCTGCAGGTGGCATACAACCACTGTACCTGCAGGTGGTGATATTAACTACTGTACCTGCAGGTGGTGATACAACTACTGTACCTGCAGGTGGTGATACAACTACTGTACCTGCAGGTGGTGATACAACTACTGTACCTGCAGGTGGTGATACAGGGGCAATACAAGGTACAGGCAGATATTATATAGGTTGAGGTATACATAAAAATAGTTAAAAATGAAGATACAAGTACAGGTACAGAACAGGTGATACAAGTACAAGAGACACCACCTGTCTTATAGGCTTCTAACGACTACGTCATCAACCCTGCCATTAGGTCAATTGGGTCAATCGTCATCATCAACGCTATTCCCTTCCTCTTCGTCTCACCCAAGTGACTGCTGTAATCACCTAGCGAGAGAGAGAGAGAGAGAGAGAGAGAGAGAGAGAGAGAGAGAGAGCTGCCCCTGTCACCAAGTCTATTGTATGGGTTCGTGACGTCAACACAGGACCAGGAACTACAGTATGTAATGCAATAATTAATGATGGCCTGTTGACTGTGCTGGCATCATACCCGGACCTACACACAATCTCTCTCTCTCTCTCTCTCTCTCTCTCTCTCTCTCTCTTCCTTTGTTTGTCTTGTTCTCTTATTCCCCCTCTCTTACTAATCTTTCTGTAATCTTTTCCCCCTCTTCCATTCTTCCAGTTCCTTCCTCTCTCTATTCTTCTTCCAGTAGCCACCCTCACCTCACCTCTCCATCTGCCCCCCTCCTCCTCTACCTCCCCCTCCTCTAAGCCCGGTGACCAGTTTCCCCCGGTGTAGAGTCTCCCACCAGCCATAACTGGGATCCCTAATGGCAACTCTCTAGCCACATCACTTCACATCCCCTGCACATCACATCACCTACACATCACTCTCCTCCCTCAGCCTCGTGACCAGTTAGTACCACACGCACCTTACGCCACCTGACACTCCTCCCCTGATTAACCTCATCTTACCTGACACTCCTCTGACCTCCGACCTACTTATACATACATACATAAACATTCACATACATACATACAGATACACATCACATATACACACACCAACACACAACATACACACACCAACACACAACAAACACAGAGCCGTCGTCGTGAGGTGCGGACTGACACGGCAATTCTCTCCCTCCCTGGGGCTACACGACACACCTGCCCGCCAACACCCACGTCCGAGTTACCAGGAGGCAGCAGGGAAGGCTCCTTGTACGGCCCGCAGGTGTAGGTCAGGTGCAGGTGATCCGTGTTTACATGTAAAGGGTCACCTGAGGATTACCCACCCTAGTTTATTTTACTGTAAGATTTATCAACCTAACGTTTAGCTAACCAACCCGAACTAACCAAACCAAACTTGACCTGACCTGACCTAACTTGAGCCAAACTTAATCAACCACTAACCAGGTAACAAGTGAAACATTACAAAATACAGGTAATACAAGTCCACAGGTTTTAAATTAACAGGACAACACCTGACTGGTCAAGACTCCAAGTAAATACATTATGACGTCACACCAACATGTACTGTACACATAGAAAGAATAACGCACATATGAACGTAACGTACACCAACATTGTGCACATGAGATACGAACATATTAATATAAGAATGGAGGAAACTGCATACTGGGCAGTCCCATTTACACCCAACTCCTATTGCTCACATATCCATCCAACCTGTTTGAAGCTATCCAGCGTATTAATGATGATATTTAGTAACTTGTTCCACTCGTCCACTACTCTATTTCCAAACCAATGTTTACCAATTTCGCACCTAAATCTAAATTTCTCTCTCGAGGGAGTGCAAATTAAGATGCTTTAACCTGTCTCTGTACTCAAGGTTCCTAATGTCCGGGATTAGTCTTGTTATTCGCCTCTGAATTCTTTCCAATGATTCTATATCCATTCTGTAATACGGTGGCCAGAACTGAACTGCGTAATCCAAGTGAGGTCTCACAAGCGCAAGATATAGTTATAGGAGACCTCGCTAGTCTTGTAACTTACACTCCTTTGTATGAACCCAAGTACTTTATTAGCCTTGTTTCGAGCAAATGCACATTGTTACTTGGCTTAAGATTCCTACTTATCATTACTCCTAAGTCTTTCTCGCAGTCGGATTTCTCTATAACATCGTTGTTCATCTGGTATCCGGTTTCTCTGTTTACATCGCCTAGACTGAGTACTTTGCATTTGTCCACATTGAATTTCATCTGTCATTTTCAGACCATTCGAAAAATTTTTTTAGGTCTTCCTGTAGTTTTGCAGAGTCCTCGTCTGATTTAATTACACGCCCTATTTTAGTGTAATCAGCAAATTTACTCATGTTGCTGTCTACGCCTATATCTAGGTCGTTTATGTATATAATAAATAATAATGGTCCAAGTACTGAGCCTTGGGGTACTCCACTAGTGACGTTGCTCCAATCGGATTTAGTGCTGTTAATGCTCACTCGCTGTTTCCTGTCCTGTAACCACGCCCCAATCCATTTTAGAAGATCTCCTTCAATGCCATGAGCCTCCACTTTTCCTATTAGTCTGTCGTGGGGGACTCTGTCGAAGGCTTTGCTTAAGCCAAGATATATCACATCATAGTTGTGCCCCTCGTCCACTGATTCGAAAACAGTTGAAAAGATTTAATAGATTAATCAGACATGAACGCCCGCTTGTGAAGCCATGTTGTGAATCATTGATCAACTTATGCTTCTCCAGGTGATTTCGAATAGTTTGAAATTATTGCTTCCAGTTTTTTGCCTACAATTGATGTTACACTGATTGGACGGTAGTTAGAGGATAGTGATCTATCTCCCTTCTTGAAAATCTGTATTACATTCGCTATCCTGGAGGATTCTGGTACTACACCCGTTTTTAATGACATGTTAAACAATTTTGCTAAGGGCATACTAAGCTCTTCCTTACAGCTTACAATTATTAGAGTTGGCTGCAATGCTCCATCACCCCCTCTGTCTCCATCACCCCCTCTGTCTCCATCACCCCCTCTGTCTCCAGCACTCCCTCTGTCTCCAACACTCCCTCTGTCTCCAGCACTCCCTTTGTCTCCAGCACTCCCAGCTACTGCAGCACTACCTGTCCTGTATATGTAATGAGTTGATAGCCGTCAAGACATATCCAGATACATCTAGTAATGGCTGGTGATGTGAAGGAGGCAGTGAATGGTGTGTGAGTTATATAAATACAGACAAAACGAGGAAAAACAACAGATAAAAAGACAACATTGGTTTGGAAATGTAGTGGATGAGTGGAACAAGTTACCAAACATCATCATTAATACGCTGGATAGCTTCAAACACAGGCTGGGCGGATATATGAGTGAGAAGGGTTGGGTGTAAACGGGACTGCCTAGTATGAACCAATAAACCCGCTGCAGTTTCCTCTATTCTTATGTTCTTATAAAGAGGGATAAGAAGAGACAAACGAGTTAAAAGCAAAGAGATAAGAGACAAAACGAGATAAAGAGAGAGAGAGAGAGATAAAATGAGTGATAAACAGAGAGAGAGAGAGAGAACTAGCTGGTTGCCACGAAGGTCGACCAGCTTACTCTAGTCTTCCCTCATCATCACCACTTTTATCCCACTACCTCCCACACCCTGGTTAACACACACACACACACACAACCAGCTATTTTGTCCACCTTACTAGATAAAATCATGGAGGAAGAAACACAAGAGAAGGATAACTTGAAGATTAACCTAACCTAATCTAACCTAACCATAACGTTAGGGTGGTTAATCTTCAGGTGACGACAAGACACGGCTGGTAACACGATACGTGACTTTTACTCTGTGTGTGTGTGTGTGTGTGTGTGTGTGTGTAAAATAATAATAAATAATAATAATAAACGGTTTATTAATAGAGTTGCAGCTGGTGGCTGAAAATATACTTACATTTGATTTAGACATAATGATATAATATGCATTGAATACATTTACAGGGCTGTACAGTACATAAATCAGGAGTTAATAATAATAATGAACGGTTTATTAATAGAGTTGCAGCCGGTGGCTGAAAATATACAGACTTACATTTAACATAAGAACATAAGAATGGAGGAAACTGCAGCGGGCCTATTGGCCCATACTGGGCAGTCCCGTTTACACCCAACCCCTATTGCTCATATAAGCATCTAACCTATGTTTGAAGCTATTCAGCGTATTCGAGTTAATGATGATATTTGGTAACTTGTTCCATTCATCCACTACTCTGTTTCCAAACCAGTGTTTACCTATTTCCCGCCTAAATCTAAATTTGTCTAATTTAAAACCATTGTTACGAGTTCGCTCCTGGATGGATAGTTTGAGTACCTTTGTAATGTCCCCTTTGTTTAGCCCTGCCTTCCACTTGTACACCTCTATCAGGTCGCCCCTCGCTCTACGTCTCTCGAGGGAGTGCAAATTAAGATGCTTTAACCTGTCTCTATACTCAAGGTTCCTAATGCCCGGGATTAGTCTTGTCATTCTCCTCTGAATTCTTTCCAAGGATTCTATATCCATTCTGTAATACGGTGACCAGAACTGAACTGCGTAATCCAGGTGTGGTCTCACAAGAACAAGATACAGTTTTAGGATGACCTCGCTTGTCTTGTAACTAACACTCCTTTGTATGAACCCAAGTACTTTATTAGCCTTGTTACGAGCAAAAACACATTGTTTACTTGGCTTAAGGTTCCTACTTATCATTACTCCTAAATCTCTCTCGCAGTCGGATTTCTCTTTGGCATCGTTGTTCATCTGGTATCTGGTTTCCCTGTTTACATCTCCTATACTGAGTACTTTACATTTGTCCACGTTGAATTTCATCTGCCATTTTTCAGACCATTCGAAAAATTTGTTTAGATCTTCCTGTAG
Source organism: Homarus americanus (assembly GCF_018991925.1). NCBI lineage: Eukaryota > Metazoa > Arthropoda > Malacostraca > Decapoda > Nephropidae > Homarus > Homarus americanus. The sequence goes on along the minus strand of NW_024732415.1, from coordinate 2,003,559 downwards.
TTTTGCTGAGTCCTCGTCGGATTTAATAACACGTCCTATTTTAGTGTCATCAGCAAATTTACTTATGTTGCTGTCTATGCCGATATCTATGTCGTTTATGTATATAATAAATAATAATGGTCCAAGTACTGAGCCTTGGGGAACTTCACTTGTGACGTTGCTCCAATGGGACTTAGTGCCGTTAATGCTCACTCGCTGTTTCCTGTCCTGTAACCACGCCCTAATCCATTTAAGGATGTTACCTTTGATGCCATGAGCTTCTACCTTTCTAATTAGTCTTTCGTGGGGGACTCTGTCGAAGGCTTTGCTAAAGTCGAGATATACCACATCATAATTGTGCCCCTCGTCCACCGATTCGAAAACTGATGAAAAGAATGTTAATAGATTAGTTAGACAAGAACGTCCGCTTGTGAAGCCATGCTGGGAATCATTGATTAATCGGTGCTTCTCCAGGTGATTTCGAATAGAGTTTGAAATGATTGCTTCCAGTAATTTGATTTAGACATGTGTGTGTGTGTGTTACGTCATACACTATTGGTGGATGGTGTTATATAATAATATACATTGATTCTAATATACTAAGTTTATGCAAGAAATTAATATCACCTGAAGATAAGTCCCTATAGTTTATTTCACCTGATGATTAAAACACCCTGACGCTACCTGGGGGAAGGGGGGGGCAGTCTTCAGGTGACTCCTAAATTACATACTACACCTGTACTAGACACACCACAACTATGGCCCTCACCTGTACTCTGGGGGGGGGACCAACATGGCGGCCAGACTACACAGAGACTCGACTATAGATGCATCATATTATATCTCGTCCCCTTAATATAGATAAAAAAATTAATATATGAATCTGTTAATTCGAGTGTTTGTTAATCCGAGTGTTTGATAACCTGAGTGTCTGCTAATCCGAGTGTCTGATAACCTGAGTCTGTTAACCTAAACTAACCCACATAACCTAATCTATCCGGGACACTTGTACACACCCACATGACCTAACCTAACCAATTAAAACCTAACTTAACCACACCTAACCTAACTTAATCTAACCAAGGCACCAGTTCTACCACCTCTGTGTGTGTGTGTTGAGGGGTTGAGTCCAGGGGCCGGGCGTCGCCTTAAGAATATTCCCGTAAGGAAAGTGGGTGGGGGGGGGGGGGGCACAGGCTGGGTCGTATGCACTTCTTTGGTTCAAGCGGCACTACCACCAACAGGGCCTGTGTGTGTGTGTGTGTGTGTATGTATGTATGTATGTGTGTGTGTGTGTGTGTGTGTTGTTTGGTATCTTACTTCCCTCATCTTCCTTCTTGTTTTATTACGTTCTTCCTTCTACTATTACTTCTCTTCATCATCTTTTCTTTTTACCTCTTCGTGTTTTTCCCTCCCCCCTCCTCCTCCTCTTTCTTCGTTCCCTTCCTCCTCCATTCTGTGTGCTTCCTTCTTCCTCTTCCCTCCTGATGTAGTGGTATTTTGTGTCCGTTGTTGGTGGTGTTTTTTACCGTCGTTACTGAGAGACCAAGGACTTCGGGGGGTTGGGAGGGGTGAGTGAGGGAGGAATGGATAGGATGGAATGAGGGAGGTGATGAGAGGGGGAATGAGGAAGTGGGAATTGGGATACAGAATGTGAAGGAGGAGGGAGAGGGGGTTGGGAGGGGGTTGGGGATATGTTGTCATCGGTGTCAGTATGAGTCACTCGAGAACAACAATTAAGTCCGTTTGTCTGTCAGTGCACCAGAGTTCAGTGATAGCAATGTACCAGCGCTCCTGTGGGCGTATTTAAAACTCTCCTTACTCGGGTATTCATCCACTGTACCGTACAGTCGGCTACACTTATACCTGGTACAGTGGCTGGTGCCTTTTGTAAGATGTGGCAACACCGTGGAATGCGCATCTAGCATCATTAAATCTGGCTACCATTGAGAGGTTCCTTAGGGCCATTCTAGGAGTTATAATACGATGTAAACAAACACAGAGTTGCCACATCTCACAAAATAACCCCACCCACTGTACCAGGTATAAATGCTGCCAACTGTACCAACCTGATTTTCTTTTACAATATACCTGCATCTGTACCTCAATAATAACAACACCATCACCATATCTAGCCTCTCGGTATGTGGCCAATATGATGCATAAACAAATAATAAATTAACATTACAGATACAGCTGAGGTGTAAGGAACAGTTACTGGGAGTGGTGGTGGAAGGAGCAGTCAATCACAGGTGTGGTGGGGGTACTGACCAGTGGAAGGTACACAGTAGGACACAGTGGTTGAGCTTCTGTTGTGTGTCGTCAGCCTGGCATGAGAGACAGCAGCTTTACACTCTCAATATACATCTCTGGACCCTAACCAGCGGACGAATACACAAGTAGGAATTCCTCAGCCCGCCGCCAGCCAGTTAAAACCAGCAGTTTAACATTACACTGCATACTAAACACAAGGAGGCAGCAAGACCGTCACTGCACTCGATCGCCTCTCTCTTCCTCAACCTCAGCTCAATCGAATGTGGTCACCTTACTATATTGCCGACCACTGACTTCGAACCGGTGACCGTTGGATCAAGAAGAGAGAGTTGTGTCTGCTGGACCACCGTGTCCTTAGAGGTTAATATGTTGCAGCATTAGCCATATAAACATACTGTGTAGTGGTACGCATGGTGCACTAGAAGATGACGAGAGCACGCGCACACACACACACACACAAGAGCACATTAATTACTGTACATTAATAGGTCACATCACCTTGTACACACAGCAATAAGAGTACTGATGAACACCCAAGCAATGTGCACTTACATCCTTTAACACAATGGAACACCGTAATAGAACATAACTTAAGAATGAAGGAAACTACAGCGGGTCTATTGGTCCATAATGGCCAGTCCCGTTTACACCCAACCCCTATTGCTCATATATCCACCCAACCTATGTTTGAAGCTGTCCAGCGTATTCGAGTGAATGATGAAGTTTGGTAACTTGTTCCACTCGCCCACTACTCTATTTCCATTGTTTACCTATCTCGCGTCTAAATCAATATTTGTCTAATTTAAAACCATTGCTACGAGTTTGCTCCTGGTTGGATAGTTTGAGTACCTTTGTTATATCACCTTTGTTTAGCCCTGACTTCCATTTATACTCCTCACTTATTCAATACACTAATTTTGGATCACCTGAAGATTAGACACCCCAGTTTATCTCGCCATTAGATTAACCATTCTAACTTAACCTAATCTAACTATCCTAACTTAACCTAACCCAAACCTAACCTAACTTACCCTAGTCTAACCTGCTAGGTAGGGTGTGGGCGTCAAATCTGCAGGTGGAATAAGCTTGGGGTGTCTAATCTCCAGGTGATCCGAAGTCCTCAGGCGCCACTCATTATATAGTTAAGTAGTCAGGAAGCACTTATCACACACCTGTCTACCCGGTGCACTGTTCCCTTGCCGTGACCTTTACCACCGCCTGACCTCCGACCAACACACACACCAGCTATTGGGGTTGTCATGGTAACCAACCCTTTCTGGTCATTTAAACCGAGAGTAGTTGACCTTCATATCTGACCTTTAGGATCATCTGAAGATTAGACACCCCCTATTATTAGGAGATTAACCGGACTAACGCTACCTGGGGATAAGGTAAGGTAAGGTATGGTAAGGTTATATTGTAGTGCATGGGTTAAGATAGGTTAGGTTAGTTTAACATTACGATGATTGGTTAGGTTAGGTTAACATTACGATGATTGGTTAGGTTAGGTTAACATTACGATGATAGGTTAGGTTAACATTACGATGATTGGTTAGGTTAGGTTAGTTTAACATTACGATGATTGGTTAGGTTAGGTTAACATTACGATGATTGGTTAGGTTAGGTTAGTTTAGGTTAACATTACGATGATTGGTTAAGGTTCAGGTGAGCGACATTAACTTGTACTGAAACTCCTGAAGGCGATACTCACATTCTTAACCGTGGCTGGTCCCTCGTTAAAGTGGTCAGAGGTCGTCCAGTATTCACACAAGTATCTCTGAAACACACAAGAGGAAGCCACAGATTACACTAATGACCCGTGAACTAGTGTTAATAGTTCCCGACCTAACGTGACCTAATCCATCATAATCTAACCTAACTTAACATAATTCAACCTAACTTAATCTAACCTAACCATTAAGACTGGGGTTAAGTCCTTATGAACCCCGATACTAATGGTTAGATCAGGTTAGGTTAGGTCAGGTCAGGTTAGGTCAGGTTAGGTCAGGTTAGGTTAAGACTTAATATTACGTTCAGACAATAGAAAAAAAATGGTAAAATCGCTTCGTATCCTTCTGTCGTTAAGTGACGTCAGACCCACATGACTGACCATAGTGACGTCAGACCCACATGACTGACATCAGATAACAACAACAATAATAACAATAAAAAATCACAATAACATTAACCACAAAAAATAACAACAATAATAATAACTACATAGAATATACGTATATAATTAATCGCTTCAGAAACATAGTTATTAATAAAAAAAAATGGATCCCATATCCCCTTCAACCACATACTGCGTCACACTCACCCAAGACAACCCTATACCACACTGTACCTCACCCCGTCTACCACGATACTACCACCAATACACTATCCACTCTTTAAATAGGCATGATATCTAACGACCATGTACAATAATCGAACTGGCATTAATCACCGGGACGATAACACACTGATATCGTAACGTTAACCACTCCCGCTATCATGTTATTTACACTACCATGATTGCCTGTCTGTTTCATAGCTGCTGCAACTTGATCAATATGAGAGAGAGAGAGAGAGAGAGAGAGAGAGTCATCACCATCAATCTTCCACAGTGACGGCGCTAATCCCCTGACCTGGACCATCAACCACTATAGAATAACACACAGGTACAGTACATATATAACACAGGTGTACATATTCAACTATATACCATCAGTGTGTCAGGTAAGGACCTCCCGTGTGTAGTAAGTAAATCACAGGTTGTTGGCACGTGATAATATGCCGCGGCTGAGAGTCTCGTGTGATGGTGAAGGTGGTGGTGGATTAGGGGTGGTGGTAGTGGGGTTGGTGTGGCGGTGGTTGTGTGGTTGGGATGGTGTGGCGGTGGTAGTGTGGTTGGTGTGGCGGTGGTAGTGTGGTTGGGATGGTGGGGTTGGTGTGGCAGTGATAGTGTGGTTGGTGTGGCAGTGGTAGTGTGGTTGGTGTGGCGGTGGTAGTGTGGTTGGGGTGGAGGGACTAGAGGTGTGGTGGTGGTGACGGGTTCAGGGGGTTCCGTGCACGTCTTCCCTCCAACCAGCACCCGACTGAGTGTACCCCCTCACCCTCCCTCAGCAAACCCTCAGAGCTGGACACACTAGGGCTGTAAACATCATATAGATGCCATATTCTTAAACAGGCCTCAAACTAACCTAACCTAACCATAATAATCGGGGTCCATAGGAGTGGATTCAATTCAAATGGTCTTTGATTAAAACCTATTAGGATGGGGAGGGGGGAACTGATGATGCACCTACGCACGACGCCCCCAGCAGAGAGGGAAGGAGCCGTTTCGTTCATGCCTTCAGGGGCCGCCCACACCTCTCTCTCTCTCTCTCTTGCTGCTACGAGTTCCACTCTTTACTGCACTCCGGTGATCATCACACACACACACCACCATCCCCCCTCTACACACACCACCTGACATCCCCCCCTCCCACACACACACACACACATATACAGTATATATATAAAGCCACCCACCCACGCTCACACAAGCCCCTAGCGCACATAATTCCTCAGAGCGGATTCACAACACACACACACACACTACCCTCAGGATACAGTAAAGCGATGTTCAGGTATCTCACGGTATTACAAAAAAAATCACACGTTACAATTAATTACCTTCCTCTATCGATTGTCTCAGGTGTGGGTTACAGATGCTCTAATTACCCTGTACCGTACCTGCGACTTTAAAACCATTATCCACTTCTGTATTCGTAGATTCTGTACAAATTTCTCAATGTATAATTACTGTACCTGTAGTAATATATCCACGCCTATACTTGTATTACTGTATTATGTACCAGAATATAAATTACAGTGGTCATGTAATTCACCTATATTTCAATGGTCATTACGCTCTAAAATACAGTACTGTACCTCGGGTTGTGGGTCGAATCTTTACCATATGTACCGGTAAGTGACCAACACACATACAGTACCGGTAAACACACACACAGTACCGGTAAACACACATACAGTACCGGTAAACACACATACAGTACCGGTAAACACACATACAGTACCGTTAACACACATACAGTACCGTTAACACACATACAGTACCGGTAAACACACACACACAGTACCGGTAAACACACACAGTACCTAAACACACAGTACCGGTAAACACACACACAGTACCGGTAAACACACATACAGTACCGGTAAACACCATACAGTAAACACACACACAGTACCGTAAAACACACACAGTACCGTAAACACAACAGTACCGAAACACACATACATACCGTTAACACACATCATACCGTCACATACAGTACCGGTAAACACACACACAGTACCGTTAACACACACCGGTAAACACACACAGTACCGGTAACACACATACAGTACCGGTAAACACACACATACCGGTACACACACACAGTTCGGTAAACACACAACAGTACCAGTAAACACACACACATACCACAAAAAAACACAGTACCGGTAAACACACATACAGTTCCGGTAAACACACACAGTACCGGTAAACACACACACAGTACCGGTAAACACACATACAGTTCCGGTAAACGCACATACAGTACCGGTAAACACACATACAGTTCCGGTAAACACACATACAGTACCGGTAAAACACACACAGTACCGGTAAACACACACACAATACCGGTAAACACACACACAGTTCGGTAAACGCACATACAGTACCGGTAAACACACATACAGTTCCGGTAAACGCACATACAGTACCGGTAAACACACATACAGTACCGGTAAACACACACAGTACCGGTAAACACACACACAGTTCCGTAAACACATACAGTACCGTAAACACACACACAGTACCGGTAAACACACACACAGTACCGGTAAAACACACATACAGTACCGTAAACACACACAGTACCAAAACACAAGTACCGGTAACACACATACAGTACCGATAAATACAGTACCGGTAAACACACATACAGTGCCGGTAAACACACACACAGTACCGTAAACACACACACAGTACAGTTAAACACACACCACAGTACCGGTAAAACACACACAGTACCGGTAAACACACACACACACAGTACCGGTAAACACACATACAGTACTAACACACCAGTACCGGTAAACACACACACAGTACCAACACACACACCACACAGTACCGTAAACACACATACAGTCCGGTAAACACACACACAGTACCGTAACACACACACAGTCCGGTGAACCACACACACACACAGTACCGGTAAACACATACAGTACCGGTAAACACACAGTACCAGTAAACACACACAGTACCGGTAAACACACACAGTACGGTAAACACACATACAGTACCGGTAAACACACATACAGTACCGGTAAACACACACATACCGGTAAACAAAATATCACGAGACAGCACATATACCGGATGTCCAGTACCACAGGACCGGTAGTGTTGGTGTGGTCATGAGTGAAGCGCGGCTTTCCCAGTATTACGACCAGAGAAAGAATACGTCAAGAGGTTGGTATACTGGGTGTGTGTGTGTGTGTGTGTGTGTGTGTGTGTGTATGTATGTGTGTGTGTGTGAGTATCAGGCAATATGTTAAGAAAAAGACGATTTACGTAATAACTTGGGAAAAGAAGATCAGTTAGACCAGAAAAGGCTAGGTTAGGTTAGGTTAGGATTACATAGGTTAGATTAGGTTGGATTAGGTTGAGTTAGGTTACGTTAGGATTAGGTTAGGTTAGGCTATAGGTTAGATTAGGTTAGGGTGGCTAATCCTCAAGTGATCCATTATCATGCCTCCAGAAGACTCACCCAGGAGGGGGTGTCATGGAGCCTCACATCCGGCGTGTGACAGTGATGATGACTCTTGACAGTGTGGTGAAGGCAAGTACTCAACCACTCGTCAGGGGGCAACACCACCACCACCACACTCCAGCAACACGAGGCTCACAATAAACCAGGGGGAGGAAGGGGGTAGAGGAAGGGGTAAGATAGGAAAGGGGAGAGGAAGGTGGGTGTCTGGGGAATGTATCATGATTTGGACTTTGGGGGAGAGAGAGGAGGAAACGGTGCTTGTGAAACGACTAGACAAACACTAGTTAGCTCACACACACAACATAACTACGAAAAACAATGAAACACCAAATTCTGAAATTATATACATAAAAAAACAAAAAAACATCAAATATGAAATTGACAGAAAAAAAACACCTCACTCCGTCTGTCACAAATTAAATAATAATCCTCCACGTGTATGTGTGCGTGTCCTTGTGCTCCACTGGGTGAAAATAACAGCGTAGACAAACAGGTGAAAATCACACACACACACACACACACACTCACACACACACAGAGTAAACACACTATGAATCCTGGTATTTGTTTGGTATCCGCGGACAAGTGTTTCGGCTTCCCACTAGCTGGACGCAGGGCCACTAAACCTGGTCTTAACACCTTCAGGATACCGTGTGGCCACCTTCAGGAGACCGTGTGGCCGCTACCAACTTCCCGATCAAGTCCTAGTCGCCGTCTATATCAGAGCCCCAAAGTTCAATGAATAGTTCAACCTCATCAAAGCCGTGTGTCGTGAAATTATGGTGAACCACACACACACACTGACCCCTCCCACACACACATACACAGATCCCTCCCCCACACAAACACACTCACCTCCCTCCCACACACACTGATCCCTCCCCCACAAACACACTGATCCTCCCCACACACTGATCCCCCACCCACACATACACACTGATCCCTCCCACACACTGACCCCCCCCACCCACACATACACACTGATCCTCCCACACACTGACCCCCACAGTGACGAGGCAGGTTCCTTCACCGCCAAGTCTACACCGTTAAAATGAGGAGTTACCCAAGATAATATAAGCTCAGGCGCTACAAGGTGTCTCAGGTGCCACTCAAGTTAAATGCAGTAAAACACCAACACACACTCATATACGCACAAAACCACACACTCACATATATACATACATATATACATACATTCTATGCACATACACACCCCTGTACACACTCATATACATACATATACGCTTGCAGACCACACACACACACACCAGAATCAGTGCCTCCTCCTCCCCTCATTTACGTGCATTTACAATATATTTTGCTGGCTCTCTCTCTCGAATGTGTGCAGGGAGAGAGAGAGAGAGAGAGAGAAGCCCTGTATCTCCCTCTACAGACAAACAGTGAAGGATCATTTGTACGACATGAAGGAGTTACGAGAAGGTCTTTTAACATCCCATCCATCACCACCTCTACCCTTCCTTCCCTCAACCACCTCTATCCCTCTCACCTAACCTAACACACATACACACCCACTAGCCCCCACCAACACAGATAACACACACTTCAAGATACGTCACCCACACACACACCCACACACGTACTGTCTCACTCCCACACCCCCACCTACCCCCTCCCCCCATCCTCATCAGTAAGAGGCGACACTATTTTTATAACATTACACAATAACTTTCTAAAATGTGTGTTTACCCAACAAATAACAAAAGACTGGGGGTGGAAGGGGAGAGAGGGAGGGGAGGGGAGAGAGAGGGAAGCGAGAGGAAGGGAGGCTTACAATACTACCGGGAAGACTGTACACAAAGCAAGGTTTTCCGTTCACATTTGCCTCACTGTTCCTCGCTCACTGGTCAAACGGGCCCCATCACAACCAAACTAACCACACCACACTAAACCTAACCACACCTAACCTACTTTCACCAGGCTCTTTACTCCACCAACACGAGACAATACAAACGTACACAATCTCTCTCTTTAGAAAAAAAAAATAATCCATTCAAATTATTTAAATAGAGAAACAAAGGCGCCCGGGACAGTGATTCTTCTTCCTCCTCCCCCCCTCCTCCTTCATCCCCACCTCCCCCATCACCCTCACCCCTTCCCCACAAAGCGAGAAACACACTTGGAATGGACCAGCTCCTAGTTGTATGGGACGACTCATGCTGTAACACGTTGGTAAATGGGGTGTGGGGTGGGGTGTAGTGGGGGTGGGGTGGGGGTGGGTGGGTGGGTGTGGGTGTGGGTGGGTTAAAGAACAAAAGAAAAAGACATGGAAATTATTCCCACTAGTTTATTTCACCTAAAGATTAATCCGTCAATTTATTAAAGATTAGCCCCCTAGTTTATTCCACTACCTGAAGATTAGGTAGTGAGGGGTTCAGGGGTTCAGTGAGGGGTTCATGGGTTCAGTGGGGGATTCGGAGGTTTAGTGAGGTGCCGTTAAAGTTTGATAGACTGAAGAGCATGAGATGAATATTTTCTCAGTAGGTCAGTGAGTCAGTGGGCCAGGAAAGACCTTCATAGAGCTGACTGATGCAACTAAGAACACACACACACACAAAAAATCCCTCACAACAGTAAACAAAAAAAAAACATCCATCAGTCAAGTAAGACAAGGCGGATTACGGGACGAAAAAACACAGGCAAAATATAAACATCAGCCTCAGGGGGTACACAATGACTGTGGTCGGGGTGATGGGGTTAACATTATGAAGGGCGTCACTGTACACATCCACGGGCGGTGATAAACAAAAACGATGTTATCATTTATTTGCCTTCGCCCCCCTCACCAACCATCCCACTCTCGTCCTGTGAATCTTTAAACGTATAGCCTAGATTCTCCTGGAAATACCAACACATTCAGTTCAGTCGAGACACATACCGAAATGCACATACAATAAATGTTTGTTGGGAAAATAGAACAATTTCAACACTGCTTCAAAGACCGACACCAGAGCCAGATATCTGTTGCCGTCAATCAAAGTCAACTATTTATAACACAAATACCTGCCGTGATGCCAAATAGGCCCCCGGTAGATACCAAAAAGAACAGTAGTAATTACAAGGCTGATACACTTACCTATGGTCCTTTCTACCCATCGCTATAATTATATTATTTAAGAAATTATATATAAATTAAAGCACCTCTTGAAAAAACATAGGTAAGGTGGTTGAGTGGTTATGTTAAGAGCTCGATTCGTGTACTAAGGGTCGCTGGTTCGCGCTCAGAGCACCCACAGTCAACCCCGCTATGGATTTGTACCTAATACTAGTTAGTTGGGTAATGGAAGGTAGTTAAGTCCCTCTAAATGCACTTACCAGCCACACTACATTACCTCCTTAAGTGCTGGTAAAAGGCTCAAGGTTGTTGCCACTAGATCTACAGAGCCCCGAAAGGCACCTCATTACCACTACTTTATACACACACTTCTGTTAGGTTAACGCTCACAAAACGACTCACCTGGGCTACACACAGACAGATCAAAACACTATACAATATATAACCCAGGATAGATTACTTGAGTGGCAGACACAAAAAAACATAAGTTATAACCGCAGATTTATCTATAAATCAGACGCTCACGACACATTATATAACGTCACTGTGGGAGTGTTACGGTGGCTTATGTACACGGGAACCTGCCACCTGTGTGTGTGTGTGGCTGCATCACACTCTGGGAAGCTAACTTGGCTACATCACACTCTGGGAAGCTAACTTGCGATCACACTCTGGGAAGCTAACTTGGCTACGGCCGTCACCCAACTTACAGCCTGGTTGACCGCGTTTCTCCCGTACCCTACCTCACGCTGGCCTCTCGTCTCTCCACACACACGGGGAGAGTAGCCTGATTCCACAACACAACACATCACATAATATAGAAGAAGGTCATTAATTTGTTGATTATGGAAGGGTAATAAATAGGTATAATTAATTTGGGGTAAAGTTGCAGGAGTTGTCAACAGCTCTGTCTCATCACCAGAAAATACTGGAGAAATATAACTTAATACACGAAGAGGTAAAACGTTGATGCTGTCAGTAGTAGTAGACCAACACCTAAGACACGTAAATTCTCTGGTGCCCCAAATACTGAGTCCAGGATCCAGTTACAGTTGTTCCTTGTTCAGACACCATATAAACCATCATTAACATTGTCTACACACCTCCCCAATCATCATATTAACACCAGGCAAAACAAAACAATAAAAATCATAAAACAAATGTCAAACAAAAGACAGGATAGAGTGAGGTGTTAAGGCTGATGATCTAACTTCATCAGCCACACACAGGAGCTTTCTTTCCTGCCTTAAGTATAACTGCTCAAGCCACGTTGAATAATTCGCTGAGCGTTTTCTCTTAGGGCGTTACGACATACAGTAGGTAAGACTGACTCTTGTTGATGGTAACAATGGCAAGTGAGGCTGTCTGCTATTGTCAATCGCATCTCACACACACACACACACGCATGAACGCACGCATATACTGTACGCACAAGCACCAAATTATATTATCTTACAACAATTACAATATATATTTGATGTCTTCAGTATCTCAATTATTGGCAAGTAGTGTGTGTGTGTGTGTGTGTGTGTGTGTGTGTGTGTGTGTGTGTGTGTGTGTGTGTGTGTGTATGTGTGTATGTATGTACTAAGTCAGAATACACGTTAAAGCACTGCCCAGAACATAATGCCCTCAAATTGTTGATACTAAAACACAATAATACCAGGAAATACGATAACTCTGGCCTCAATGACCCAGGGGTGAATGGTAAGCAAAACCAAGGCAGTCAGACAGTCTGGGAGCTTTGTATTGTTGCTGGGGACACGTTACTGCCTCCAGCTTTCTTCTCTCGTGTTGTGGTTTACACTTATGCTCAAAATACAATATCAACAGACCAGCTGCACCTCAACATATCAACAGACCAGCTGCACCTCAACATATCAACAGACCAGCTGCACCTCAACATATCACCCGCGAGTGTACGACAAAATCATCTTCCATGTTTTGTCTGATTCTGAAGCTGGCGAAACATATTAAAAGATTTATTTAAACTACATATAAAAAGTTAAATCATGAAGCTGGAAACTGGGGATCAATCCTCTCCAGGCCCGCCAACTGTTCAACAGTTCTCAGAGACCGTGTAGGAAGGCTCCAACGTTCCACGATATATTCATTCAAAAGTGGGAAGACAGTTTTGTTGCTGAATAAGACGTGTGTGTGTGTGTAAAAAACAGGTAACCTGCTTCATGTACAAGACGACGTAATACTGCACTGTTACCACCTGCATTATCAACATCTCTACTTCAACTGATACGCTATCAGTACCAACACTCTTGGCTGTGAATTAATTAGGCTGCATAAATAGTATAATTAACTTCTTACTGTTTCCCTTTGTGGAGTCATAGAGTACATAAAGGAATTGTAATTAATTTTATATGGGTTCCCTGTGACAACAACAATGAAGAACTAGGACAAACACTGGGCGAAACATCCACAGTTAGGAGACTGGGTAGAGTAACTGGTGAACAAACTCCGGTCACTGCCAGAACTGTACAACATACTTGAAACACCTATGGTTAAAACTCTTGGCAAAACATTCGGTGACTTAGCCTCGCAAAGTGTTGGAGTAAACACTTGATGGACGACATACACTCATACAGCAAGTAGAAGAATTTACCATCAAGTGCTGTCCATGTGAAGCGGTAAAACACACAAGGTAGTTTAGGCGAGAAAAGAGCGGCTGAAGAGACAAGACAACATACAAACACCCCACCACGCCCCGATATGGACCACACCCACTACAAGGTTATAGGGGGAATTTTAACACGCGTTCCACCAGAGCAGACACACAAGGTCGATCACAAGCTGAGCTGAACTTCCCACGCTACTCCTTACGCCATCATCACATTATAGCTGTCATCACTATCATCACCGAGGCATCAATATACCAGTCACTGTCATCATCATCATCAATACGACACATCAACCTACATTACCATATTATCAAGATATACAAACCATCTCAGGCAAGAACACAAATACATTAAAACAAAAACACACAAACACACCCTCCCTGGCACAGAAAAAAACAAGCCCAGCAACAAGTACAATAATAAGCCAACCTTCCCATAGAATAAAACAAATACACAAACAAACAATAAATATTTACACCGTCCTTCCGCCTATGATAAAACCTTTTTTCTTGGAGGGGGAGGAGGAGGAGGAGGAGTGAGGAGGAGGGGGAGAGGAGGAGGGGGAGAGGAGGAGGAGAGAAGGGGGAAGGAGGGGGAGGAGGAGGAGGAGGAGGAGGAGGAGGAGGAGGAGGAGGGGGGAGGAGGAGGGGGGAGGAGGAGGGGGAGGGAGTGAGGCAGAGCGGAAACTATTTATTTCAAGGCCTAATCCCGGCTAGGAAGACCCGACCAGATAAAGCCCATCTGGGGACGCCTCATGACTGCCACGAGGATTACCTACACAAAAAATAACTTTATCACCCACCAACCAGTTCATCCTAGCTGACGACTGCAGTTATGGAGGTGTATGTGTGATGACGACGATGACGATAACAATGACTAGCTTGAGTAACATGGTCGTGCTCATACAAATAACAATACTACTAATAATACCATCAGGGAACACAGCCTCTCCTTAATATTCGACTCAGAATATATACCCAAGTCCATGTCAACAACCAAACATTGTACAGTACAGTTATTGTCAAACTTCCCTCGACATTTGGCAACACGTGGTCACCTGCTCCTGCTCCTGGAAGCTCTTAATTAAAAGACTGACGTGGAGATGCCATTATAACGTATTGCCAAATGAAGAAAAATTTTGGCTATTATTATTACTGAAATGTTAACTAGCACTATTATTACTCTTGTTTACTCAGAGGGTGAATGTTATTCCTAAAACACCTCACATTCTTCCCTGTCACATGGCAAAGCGCCCACCACCGTTATCTAAGGAGTGGAACAGGAGAGGGAAAGGATGGGGGTGTAGCCAGACGGGTGGTGGTGGGCGTACCGTAATGGGTCGTGGGTACAAGCAGTAGTAGGTTGTTGGCAGATATTGGCGATGACAACATACCGAATCCATAATTTTCAGGATAATATTTTAATCTGACTTTAGATGTTTATTGAGAAACGATAATGTAAATATTTCAAGCGGTTATTTACTTGTGTTTGTTCGTTAACCCTTGAGGATCATTATAACCTCTTGAGTATGATGACAGCTGCTTGAGTACAATGAATCACCCCACTGAGTATGATGTTACCCCTTGAATATGATGATAACCTCTTGAGTACGATGACTTAGCCCCTTGAGTACGGTGAATCACCCCTTAAGTATGACGTTATTACCCCTTGAGTATGACGTTTTCACCCCTTGAGTATGACGTTTTCACCCCTTGAGTATGACGTTTTCACCCCTTGAGTATGACGTTTTCACCCCTTGAGTATGACATAAAACATTTTAACCCTTTGAATAAGATGACTAGTCTCCCTCAATAAGCTCCAGTGTACTCAAGGTCTTGGGGTTAGGGTGGTGGTGGTGGTGGGGTGATAGTGCCTAAGCAAAATGTTGGTACAGTACTATAAATATGTCTACAGAGAAATAAAATACCCAGGAAATGTACTAATAATGCCCCAGACTCATCTAGTGCACTAAGATTACATACAGTAAAACAACTTAACAAACAAAAGCAAAATATAAATAACTTTAAAAATTATATAAACATCTCCAGCATCACAAAATTGAACAGACAACATTATTTCAGCTTCTTTATACAATTCAACTGTGCATGAATACAATACACTCAGTTTAGAATTTGGGTGAGTCAAAGCTAACGTAAAATAAACCTGATTTTTTTTCCTTTAAGCGGTGGTGATAGTCGAGCATGAAGGCCACGCCCCAGTTGCTCTTGTGACAGTAAGCGACCACAACACCACCGCTACCTCTTGATACGTGACTGTCTCCTTCCCTGACTCCTACCTCAACTCTTTCTCCCGTTACAGAATGCATGCGGAAACTCTTCTGTTTTACTCCAAGAGAATAATAATTTAACGTACAGATCACTGAGAATGTACATATCGTTATTACACCTTCGGATACGATAAGACAACACATGGACGTTATGGGAATCTAACTCTATTCCGTATAGTAACGTTAACCAGCTGGGTGTGTTCTTGTATATCTATCTAGTAAAATAACTTTATACTGGGACTTTTGACAATCCACCTCTGAGGTATTAAAGTGCATCGCTCTGACGAGATTTTGGCGCGAAACTGCTGCTCTAAAGGTATTACACACACACACCAAGCTGCCAAGAAAAATATAATATGAAGTTAATCCATATTTGTGTAGCAGGATGAGTGACAAAACATCTAACTGATTCACGTCCGTACAAATACAGTAGCGAGGAGGAGGTTCAAAGGTCCGTATTGCCCTCAAGAGATATAAGAATGAATAGGTTACTTCACTCTTTAAGTTACAACACAAAGGACCATTCTCAAAGGCTCGCACGTCACAGCCTAATTAGACGACCCGCTGAGGCTGCAACACAAAGGCGCTGGATTTACATATCAAGAGTTAAATTTATACAAAGGCTAAATCGCCGCACCTAGATGAGTTACCATCCAGTTTTAAAATAAATAAATAAAAATGGTAGTTGGTGGTTAAATAAGCGTCGACACTGCACTAAATTACCATAACGAGATAATTAAATTTATCCAACTTCGAAAAAAAATATGAGTTCAAACTGTGAAAATGACGAGATAGGTTCAGTGATCGGGTTAGCGTGGAGGAGCGGAATGAGGGAGAGAACTAAACAAACATAGAATACAGTGCTGCTGAAGGTCGGTAGGCAGAGGAACACAGTGGTCCAGGTCCCCGTGAGAAGTAAATAATTACACTTGGTGAACCACAGTACATTACTGGTCGTCCGGCTTACGCAGACTCACCCGACTAACACAACATTATACTGTAGTAGGCGCTGCCGAAGTGCATCTCACCGTGTATTGATCCACATAATAAATGAACAAATATATAATAAAAAAAACGATATATCATGAAACTACCACCCCAGTGTTACCATGAACAGCTTACAAATGACCAAACGAATAAAAATAACACGAAACCTACTGAAAAATAAATGTAATTATAAAAAAACTAACAAATTAACAAATAAAAACACGAAACCCCTAAAAAAAATGGCAAGTTTATAAAAAAAGAAGAAGGTAAATTAACTGTTGCTGGCTGGCCCTGGGAGGAACAGGCCGGGGAGGATGTTGCTGGTGACGCTAAGCCTGCCCAATACACCTTGGATTTAAGCACCAACCCAGGCCATATGTACATTAGGTTAAGTATACCTTTTCCTACGGTCACCATATTACCTTACGACTTAACAAATAAAACCTAATGTACTATGAACGAATGACCTTTTGGAGTGCATAACCGCATAACCCGATTACAAAATATCCGGCCGAATAACTTATCCAATGAACCGCTAGTCACCTTAAGTAAAATGCATCATATAGTCACTAAACAACGTACTGTAGAGAGTCACCAAGGAGAGTTAAAACAGGAACACCCACACCCAAACGTGACACTAGCAAGGAGTACAAAATCAAGCAGCCTATATGTTTCTTCCCACTCGGCTGCACGGTGGCCGGAACAATGAGCAAAAACACTCCTTTCACTGGCCTTCATCCATACTACCTACTGAGGTGGCGACGGAAAGGCGCCAGGCAGCTCTAAACCTTTGAGAATCCCATAACAAGGATGGCAGAGGAGGACTTGTTCACGACTGCCTCTCAGATTTAGGTATTCATTTGTTTCGTAACTACTGAGCTCCCTGCTACAGTAATATACGGTATATACATTACTTATACATGACACACTGTATCCACCTCGAAGAACCTGCCACCATGGTTACGATATACCGGTATATAATAGAACATACGAGGTCAATACACTAATACACCAACCTCACTGAGTACGCGAGGTCTAAATTATACAGTACCGGATAGTATATGGATTGTGTTTTACTCACTTGAAACCTTGCTACAATGTTACGACTTGGGAATGCAAGCACGGAACACGAACACTACTATACCACCACTTGGACTGAAAAATAAACCCCATGTCCTTGAAACTAGCGAAAAATTATTAAGAATAGACTTCTACAATGGCACTAGTTTGGCATTGTGTACGTGTAAATTGCCTGAACACTCAACTGGACGTAAGAAGGCAATCCAGTGACAATACCAAAACTGTATGTGACAAAAATTCACGATTCAAATTTTAGTGTCGTAACTTTCCCAAAAATTTTAATCAGAAAATGAACACAAAAACACAAGATACATACAAGAGTGAGTACAAACGCTGACTAGACTAAATTAAAAACAAGATTTACCAGCATTTAATCCACAACAATGTCAGATCAATATAGGAGTAACTGTATCGTTCACAAGAGATCTATGACTAGCTTACCGTGATCACACATCTGTTAGGGTGAAACTGATACAGTATAGACTACAATGGTCGCCTGCAGGTGCGTTTAGATCTAAAACTTCAACATTATTTACTACAACGAGAGCAATAGAGTTAGGCACCGTCTTCTGAGCTATAAAACGGGGATAGGTCAGTCATGAGTTAATTATAAAGGGGGGGAATGTTTTGAACGAGTGAGTGATGAAGTTTACATGATGAATGGGGAAGGTTGATGAGGCTTGTCCAACACCAAGAAACATGTGGAGGTGAGTGTGATTTAGAGATGAAAAGTGGTAAGTCGGTGTGATCATAAGTCAGCCGTGAAGGGACGAATACGGGATGTTTCTTCATGACTCATAGTAAGGAAAGCGAAGTTAATGAAGGGTAATAGTTGGGACAGTGAAAATGGAAGGAGTGAGAAAGGGGAGTTTCCTTGAACACCAATGAGCAGGGTATGGGGAAAGGAAGGGAGGCGAGGAGAATGGCTGGCACCGGGCCATATGGTCTTTGAGGCAGCAGTGATGGGAGCAGCAAGCCAGTGTAGCGATGGTCACTTTTGCTGGTTACCGTGCAGTCAGTCCTTGGTGTTCCATGTTTCCACAGTACCAAGGTCGTGGCAACTTCACAAACACCACGCCATGACTCTCATAATAAACACAGCAAATGATAATAAGCAATGCCTCCATACACCCAACACCAAATATTCAGTACACTATATATGCCAAGGCTTACGAATGGACACTATAAATATTAAATACAAACTTGTTTTAACAGTCCATCTGGTATGTAAGTACAGCAATTGAGGCCCATTAGGTGAAGAGGAATGAAATTTTAACGTATTTTCTCAGATAGTTCTTTGTATTAAGGAGTGTTTTTTTCTTTCATTTTGTGATTTGGATGTAATGTGGATGAAAAACCGCGTTATTAAGTATAAACCAATCATACATGTGACCCGGAAGTAGATGCCAGATATTGCCGAGTGTTCAGGGAATTTTGTCCGTAACTGTACAAAGCTTACATGGAAACTCCTGGGATTAGTTGACTCTTTTGATTCTAAGAACGTATACACTGTTGCAAGATAAAGACCAATTTCAGTGAAACTTCCGCCTAAAAGAGTGAGTCTGGTCGATTACAACTACAGTAGCTCAAGGTCGGAGTCAGAACGCCATCGTCATGACTCAACCTTCTCTCCTGCCATTCTAAATCACATATCTTTAAAATTAGTTACAACCAAAAGTATTCTAATTCAAATCCACATCAACTCCAGTCACCTGAAGTGTGTGAACCATGCTGGGCTACACAAAATATGGGAAGAGTGGACCAGATGTGGCCCAGTCATATAGCAGAACTGGTAGAATACTAAAAGACCGGGCACCACCTTCCACTGTAGGAAACAAATATTGATGGATTAACCTAAACTAGCCGTGCAACCAAACATAACCTAAACTGGCCGTGCAACCAAACATAACCTAAACTAGCCGTGCAACCAAACATAACCTAAACTAGCCGTGCAACCAAACATAACCTAAACTGGCCGTGCAACCAAACATAACCTAAACTAGCCGTGCAACCAAACATAACCTAAACTAGCCGTGCAACCAAACATAACCTAAACTAGCCGTGTAAACTCCCACCTAAAATTTATTAACATACCTAAATTGACCTGATCTTACAATGAAAAATCCCACCTAACTTAACCTAGCAGGGTGAAGTGACACGAGAGATTTTGTGGTGTTATTTTAGGCACTGTTACTGAGGCACTGTGTGTGTGTGTGTGTGTGTGTGTGTGTGTATTTCCCATGTAATACCGCCTTCACGATAAGATAAGGAGGTTTTCCCATCCTACTTTACTTTTATTGATATCATAAACCGGCACCTCGTCAGTCGGCGCACCCCACTGTCGGCACAAAGTAGAAATGACTAAAAACAATGACGTGTGTATTCATTATACTCCCGGAAAAATACAGTATCGGCACATATACGGAAAATCAAAATACAGTCTCAGGGTACGTGTAAATTCTGACTCCTCATGACTCTGACCTATATACAGTATACTGCTAATGAATATGATGTATTTCTTTGTGTATGAACCTCTGTCCTGCGTGGCAGTGAGAAGTGATAACACCTTCAGTGTCAAGACCAGACTGAATTACTCAGAATAGGCAAACTGTACTCCAAGCTTCGTCAACAAATTTGTTAAACAAACAAAATAAAAAATAATCACTCCTTGGGTGTACAATGTATCGTGTTATTTTCGAGCGTAAAAAGGGTGAAAATTCTCAACCAAGTGCAACGTATATATTTAAATTCTCACCCCAGTGTTATCCTCGGGTGTAATGTGTAAATTCTCGCCTAACTGTTATTTACGAGCGTATAAAAGTGGAAATTCTCACCTACGTAACTGAAAGAGTCTCAACCCAACAAGTCACAAAGATGGAAACATTACTCATCACCACTTCCGTTAAACCAGTTTAGTTCACCTCTAACGAGAACACGAAAACAAAATCCTAACAAAGAACGTAATTTACTCTACATTATAATTATCAATATACTGCATGTTTTTTTTTACTGGGGCGAAGTGGTAATTACGTAGGAGAAATGCCTGATGGACTCCTTAATGCCCCACTGAGTCCCTGAGAGAGGCGGCTTTGTTCATTATCTGTTTACGTAAGACAACTCCCATGACTAAAGCTACAAGACGCTCGCCATATGTCTAGTCTTCGCTACCATCACATAACACTAATTAAGGCTTCCTCTTTATATAATAAGCTACGAGCTACAATATACCTACACTTAATATACAAACTAGTAGAAGCTGGCCGAGAAGATAAGAAAATGACAAAGATGCAAGTTTAAAATCTGTGATATATTTAGAAGTTTGATATTCGTTTTGAACTGCCCGAAGTCATAAGCATATTGATACGTCGAAGTGGAAGGGTAGATTCGTAGTGGATTCCTCCCCTACAAACGCTGTTTGTTGCTGGCTAGCCGACCCCGCGAATTCCCCAGTGTATGCCTCGTGGTCTAGGTCAACTATTAAGCCACGCCTACCTCCGCTATATAAGACCTGACCTCGTGGTGACCTACCTCCGCATGCTTCCCAGTTGGGCACTGTAAACGCTTCTGCGCTTCACCTTGCACAGGATGTAAGAGGGGGTGCCCAATAAACTAGCCCCCTCCGGGGCAATTTGTAAAAAAAAAATCTGTACACCAACCAGCCAGCAGCAACACCTCCTCCTCCTCCTGCCTGGCGGCCCTCGCTCCCGCCGGCGAGCATGGCGACCCACAAGCTGGTCCTCCTCTGAGCACCCTCACCAACCAGCTCTCTCTACTCAACGCTTGTAACCATGCTGCCACTTCCCAGTACCAAGCTGCATTGTACATCCAATACAACATGTATACAGAGAGCACATTGTGAGTTTCCTTTCTCCATCCCATCCTGAGTGCGAACCAAATATCTCATACCCCACAGATTCTAAGAACATTTGCACACTTGGAGTCCTGACGCCTATATAAAATACACCTCCAATATACTTACTAAAACATACACTTTTTATCATAATGTTCCAAGACGCGCTGACGGCATAACTCAGGGTCGTGTGTACAAAATTTCACGTGAGTCGGGTAACTCCCAAGGCGTTTTCCGATCCTCTTGAAACTTGGATTGACGTCATCACCCATATTTTTGTAACCAAGCCAACGAAGCCGCTTCTAAATATTATTTCCTTCAAGCATCTATATCTTTCTATGCATCCTAATATACTTACTATTCTGCAAGCGTATTAATAATGTAGCAAACAGAACTTATAACTAATAGTATGACTAATATTTAACGTTATAGAGAGCGAGGGAGAGAGAGAGAATGTACGTTTCCCGGAATCTGCCATAAACACATCACTTAGCTTAACTCTGTCAGCTTCTTGGAGTAAAAACTTAACACCATAAGCTTCTTCCTCATTCCACATAATCATATAAATATACTCATAAATAGCTTAGCGTTACCAGTCTTGCCAAGTGAAGTAACGTTATAGCTTCAACTTATAAAACGCATCAAGTTTACCTACTAAAAAAATAAAAAAAATGCACCTAAGTTTCTCTGTGGCTTCCAGGGGTCAAAAAAGATGAGAGATTATAAGGAAACCTAACCTAACCTTGGAAGCCACAGTACTTGAGACCATTACGTTCACCCCCTCGCAAGTGGCAGAATTTGTATATTAAACTAGTTGTCGAAGTAATTGTCGTTGTATATTAGTTGTCGACTTGTACAGTGTCGACTTGTACAGTATTTCCCCAGCACCGTTGTCGTTGTCGACTTGTACAGTATTTCCCCAGCACCGTTGTCGACTTGTACAGTATTTCCCCAGCACCGTTGTCGACTTGTACAGTATTTCCCCAGCACCGTTGTCGACTTGTACAGTATTTCCCCAGCACCGTTGTCGACTTGTACAGTATTTCCCTAGCACTGTTAATTTCTTAGACGTGTCCTATTTCTGGCATCTCAGATATTTTATTTTGTCATTCTTTATCTTCACATTTTCAACATTACATTTCTTAAAAATAAAAAAAAACACTTAGCAATACAATTTACCGCCTGCTGCAGCGAAATGTCAACGTGTAGACTTCCCAAATCAAGGAGAAATGTCCAAGGTCGGATGCTCTCGGCGAATAAGTGTACAGTACAGTACAGTCCAGTATATGTAAATTAAGTAGCGTTTTATTATGACTGGCGCGACATTTTATCAGAACACCGACTGTCACGGTTCAGTGAGGTGCTGCAATATTGGCATGAACATTGTTGCATTCTCCGGCAAAACAAACCCAAAGGTCATTGTAATCTATCATTTATGAATACGAAAGACAACTTTTTTATATATGCCAGTTAATGAATGTATTTCACAATTATGTTGTTCCTTATATTTTTATCCAATGTAATGAGGTTGACGGTAAACTAATATATGAGGCTATATTTTTGTGTGTTTAATAAACGCTCTGTTAACAAATAAAAATACAACACGACAATATATCTTAATACTGTATATCATTTAAATGAACTTATTTTTCCTGTTTGTCACCATTAAAACGAATAAGCCTTCATAAGTTCCTCTGGTAGCAGCAACACCAATAAACTGCACAGTCAGTGCTCATATCCAAGAAATAAGTCATTACTGTCTTCGATTTATTGTATTTTGCTCTCTTCATGTAGTCTTTAATATCTGGTAACGAAGTAAGGGATTATTGATTGTCAATGTCAGACTCAAGGCCACAGGAAACTAGATCACCAAGCCGTAGAAACTCTCAGTACACAATGCTTTAATTTTATTATTTTTTTTATTTGCTCATTAAAATGTCTTTCCTTGGGCAGTAGGAATCAAAATATTCAATTTATAGTTATTTGCAAAACACAGATGATTAAAGTGTTTAACTTTGTTTTCCATCCAACAATTACTGGCATCACGTTAAAGCTATTTAGTGACGTCGCCACCAACAACTAAAGAACGGAAATTGCTACATTGTTTATACATTCAAACTAGTAGACACACCTGAAAGCACTCTGGCTGTCTTCCCTAAACTGTGTATGAAACAGGATGTACAGTACGTACTGTACTGTACAGTACATCATATCTGTATATATACGTGAACAATATTAGAAGGGCTTGCCGCTAATTTACACAAAATCAATTTACTGGAACAACTCAGGAAAGGGCATACAAAAACCCCACTGAAGAGTAAGTGACATAAGTTAATACTGTAAGAGAACCCATACAAGGCTCAGGACTTTAGTGCATTAGTAGTACTGTACCGGTAAGTGCCTGTACAGTAGTTATCTTCACTGGTAGCTGTACACACAAAAGAAAAAATTTACATACAGTACCATATATACACAAGGTAAATAAATACCTATTACAGTAAAGTATACAATCAAAAGCAGTAGAAATAGATTAAAAATAAAATAAATTTGCTACAGTATTCAAACATATTCAAGACTACAAACAAAGCTTTTCAAATGAATTTCATAATACATACTGCAAATTTTTTAATACAGTAATAAAAGTTGTCCAAAAATAGCACACAGTATCCAGTAATTCACCTGCTCACCTGCTATACTGTATTACAAATATTTCCGTATAAAATATATTGGGTAAAAATTTACCAATAAATATGGTGGGTACTGTTAACCCCTTCGCTATGGTAATGCCACTTTTGATATTTTATTTGGCTAATGCCAGACGATTTTATTCAGCTCAGAGGGGAGCCCCATACATCAATAACTATGACAATTATGGTAAACTCTCCTTTATGTGTGTACAAGAGCTGAAAATATGAACCACATCACTATATTAATAATGTACAATACTCGGACAACCAAAGATGTGCAGTAGTCCCCACAAGCATATTTTACCTTAAGATTAACCCCCTAATGCTAACCTAACCTAAGCCAACCTCCCTTACATTGGGATGTTTAACAATCAGGTGAAATAAGCAGGAGGCTAATCATCAGCTGATGCCAATAATCTTGTCAATGATGCAAATACACCAACAGTACAGTACAGTACTTGTTAAATCAAAGGCCATAATCATACTCTTGTTTGACTCTCCTACAAAATCAAACCTGCATTTTTTTCAATTATTCATATAAAATCTGATAAGAAATAAAACCAAATACCCAAACAAAATCACACACTAACTGGCCATCACCAAACATCCAACATGTGTGAGCCTACAGTATTACTGTATAATGTTTCTGCCCATAAGACAAACACCACAACTGCTGAGAGGTTACAAAACAGTGAACAATGGGCTACTACTATACTGTAACTAATTTTTTTCCCTGTTAATCAAATTCTAGATACCAAAGAATGTTTATTTTTGCAATCCTATATATGTAACTGTATACAATACACACACATTAACACAAAAACCAGACTGCAGTGTTAAAGAGAATATTCATATAAAGCCACAAGATAACTTTGAAATAATTATTACAGGTGCAGTGTACAGTATTTTACCCCTTCACTATGGGATGCCACTTTTAATATTTTATTCAGCAGATGCCAGACGATTTTATTCAGCATAGAGGGGATCCTAACCTGTTCTGTATTAAAAAATATACATATATTTTGTTGTAGCTATTAAATGAGTCATATAAAACAAATCTTAAATTTAGACTTTTCCTAATATAATTCTTTTTATAATTGTACAGAACCATTCATATTGCACAGTCCATAATTTTTTCTTCTGTACTGTACCTTTATGGTGTTATACAATATGACGCACCGGACCAAGAATTCTCACAAACGTACGGATTTTTTATGTACAGTATGCCTGTTAATTTATCTGTATTAACTTTACGTGATATACAGAATACATCGCATTGGTTACAAAATGCATCACACAATCAGAAGTACAGTACCAATCTTACCATAGGAACATGGCCTCAGTCAGCGATCATTGCGAAGGCCGTAAGACCCAGGGCTGCAGATTTTTGTTTTGCTAGTAGTATGTCTTTTAAAACATGCACAGTGAAGCAACAACATCTAACATACGGGGTAACAAAACAATATCCAAGAATATACAGTAGGGATAAACATGAGACTGATACCACAGCCACAGTATGGAGAAAACCTACAATAGCAACCATTACAATAACTGTAACTTAATCCTATAAATCGGTATAAAAATAGAGTAACTTTTTTGTGTAATTAATGATGCATCTATTTGATTACTGTAGTATGTTGACTACTAGTAATTTAAATGGTGTAAAAAAAATACACAAATAAAATTCATGAAGCCCAGATATCATGTGCCCTTTGAATACTACCTGCTCCAACCAGGTTCAGTGCACACACACAAACACAAAATAAGGTTATTAACTTATGTAACCGGTACTTCTGTGTATTCTGGGCTTAACTACCAAGACTGCATTCATTATTTTCATTAACTTGCTTGACAGTAATACAATACCATCTCAGTATCCAGGTATCAGGATGTTATTCCATATAAATCAAAAGAGGAGGGCACTTCACTGTACAAGTTAGTGACAACCAGTGCAATGTTTTAAAGCTCCACCCCTTGCATTAAACCAAACAGTGAGTAATAAGTGATAGCCAAGAACATTCAAACATTTATTAACTATACTTAAGACTTACAGTACGGTAGCTAATAGAAAAATTACTTATCACGAAGAAAAAGTTAAAAAAACATACGTTATTTTCAATTCAAGTAAGTTTGGTAATAACGTATGAGGCAGCCATCGACTCCATCACTGGACGATGTGTAATTTCAGCTACAACAAATAGCTGAACATTACTGAAAACCAAAACACTGGCCAAATACAGTACAGGTATTAATGTTTGGTGATCCCTCCCAGTTAAATTGAGGCAGTGATCAAGGTTGGGTCATTTACACACACAGGAACTGAACAAGTGGTGCAGGCAGTAGTGCACAGAATTTTGCCACTTACTTTACTCATATGTCATAATAATTTCCAAACTTACTCCTGCAGTATTAAACAATGAGGTTCTTCTCTGAATATGAACTGCTACAGTATACTTGTATCAAAAAATCTCAGAACTTATAAATTATTTTACCTTGGTGAGATAGCTACATCAGACCTGACCAATATCTTCACTATGGCTAAGGGGCCCAGGTCTATTACTTGTACCCAGAGGTAAAGGGTCATTAACCCTACAATGGATATTAATATTTAGCCTTAAATGTGGCAGTTACCAGAAAAATTATTCTTATTTAATAGCATAACCTTTACCAATATGTTTGTTTTAACGTACTCTAGCGGGCGAGTAACGAGAGTACAGGTACGCTGAAGAAAACCTTATATGGCAGATTACGAGAACCGACCTAACATTAAGTACTGTAGTTGGTTCTTGTGATCTGTTTCAAACCAATATTTAATCTACAGTAGCTTAATCCTTGTTCTCTTAGCAGATATGCATTCCATTCATGAAAACATACATGTAGGTGATAATGCCAACAAAAATATTAAGATGTAACACTAGAGCTAAATTTATCCTTCCCCAATCAATACTGTACTAACACTGTGATAAACATTTGTGGTCCTGTACTGTATCTGCATTCTCTTTGGATTGTTCAAGCCTTACTTATGCAAACATCCAACTGTACTGTAACAAGTTTAATTAAAGTTAAGCCAGAATTTCTAAATCAAGGAATTACGTACAGTATGTCATAAATTCTATATTATACCGGTACCATAACGCTGGATTCCCAAACCTCGCTGTACATTGCTATTATTTCTGGAATAGTGCACGAATCAAAAACTGCCTACAACATTCTAGGTTCTGTTAGAAAGACTTTAATATACTAACACCAAAGCTTAATCTTGGTACAGTATAAGAATATGAACCTATTGTCAAAATAAAGACATTTCCCACATAACTTCATGTGCTACTGATCACACAGTAGCACTACATCTACCTGAATCTCTGTCATTTAAGATCAGATTAAGGAAGAGTAAGACAAACAGTGTTAAGTTTGGCAAACATTAATGCACTTACCAGGAATACTTTCCCTTAAGCTCTGGAACCAAGGCAGCTGAGCTCAGGCCTGTAGCTTCACTCTATATTTACTTCATTAAAATTTCAGAAGAGCTCCATCACCTTGATACTAAATATATAACTAGTTTACTATAAAACTGTCCATAATAGATGTAGGAGTCAAGACAAATTGCCAAAATAAACCAGACAAAAATGGAAGTTTCTCTGAAGAATCACTGTATCTCAACAACAGCTGCCTCTGTGTGTGTTGCTGGAGTGAATGAAAACAAACCATCTGAGAACTGTCCATTGAGTGTTGTCAAAATAAAATAATGCTGAGTTATTATTAATGGCAATGGTTAGTTCTCGCTAAAATTCGACAGTTCAGTGTTGCTTTGTTCTCACCCTGAAGATTCAGAGAAGATACTACAGCTGCGGCCAAGATGCAACCATTCTTCTGTGAAATTACACCGTGTCCAACCTTGTCTATGGCAACATTTATCTGTTCTTATAACGTCTCTTAATAATTTTTCTTGGGGGAAATTTCTTGTAAATTTAGTACTAAGCTGGCAGAGCTCTTCTGAATTTATACCTTTCTTAACCTGGTTTCACTCCTTAAATACACTAGCGTATACTTCATATTCACGTGATACAATGAATAACGAAGTAATAGACATATGCCAAGTAAAACATTATTCAATACATGCTCTGGTTACCTGAGAAACACTGCTATAAGTGGTACATACCTTCATCACCTTGTGTACCAAAACAGATCAGCTGGAAATAAACACTGGATACTACCTGACCTATTTTACCAATATCTAATACCATCTCCTGATCTGCCTAGTGATCTTGTTGCCGTTTTCACGTATAAGAAAATACCCAGACAGCTGCAGTATTAAAATATCTGCAACTTGATAAAGCAATTAACGAACGTAACCTCTACTGACCTCTCAGAATTAGGTTACGTCAATCAATGATGCACTGACAAAGAATATTCACTTCACGGGCATTTCTATGTAAGTAGTATAGCACCACACAACAAAAGATCGGTCATTACAGATATACTGCAGTAAAAAAACCTCAACAATATGGGCAGGTTGGTGTACCCAAGCCAAACGTCACTAACTTTTACAGCAGCTGAAAACTTGCGAGCTTCGACCTTACCGTGTTATTGTGGAATTTTATAGTAAATTCCTCTTTCTTAACCCAACTATCCCCCGTAACGGACCTTTTATACTAACCTTTTGTGAAAAAATGTGCTCTCGAAGAAAAGCTAAACTCCTGTACGTAAAGTAACACAAAACAAGAGGTGGAGGGGTTCACAACACTCCTCACTCACAAGGAACACGAGCAACACTGAGATACCGAGTGGCCGAGTGTCGTCGTGGAGGTGAAACACATGACGATCACTGCGGCGCCGCGTCCCTTCCTTGCCTGTTACTTTCACACCCCTGTCTTCTAATTATATTTTATATAAATTACGTCACTTTCTTCAATGCTGACTCAAAAATATCCTTTCTTACTGGAATAACGGAGAGATTCGTGAAACCTGTCCTTTCTGGGACAGAATGTCGTTTTTTAAAATAAAAAATACATTGTTGACATTAATATACAGTATATGAATGAATAAAACTCATAAAGATGACCGACCAGTCATAATCTAAATGTGAAATATGAAATTAAAATATCTGTTGCAAGCACTAAACCTGCTTACCAAAAAATTAATTCTCTAAGACGAAGAGTGTAATAAGACGTTAATACTATCTCACTATAAGATACAAAACAGGCAATCATAAAATTTTTCCTAAGATTATACCTATTAACGAGATTTTAATGATTTTTCCCTCATTCGTTGTTTGTAATAACCGCATCCTCTGTGCTGTCACCTAGTGGAGGGTGCAAGAAGCTTGTCGCCATGGAAACGCCATCCGCTGACTGTAAACAAACAAACCTTGAACGAGTGGCTTGTCATAAAACATCATTGAGTGTTTTGGTTTTCAGCATTGTTTTTAGCCTTGAAATTACATGGCGAAATATTCTTAAGACAGAATAATGTGAGCGAAGGCTAGTGGTAACCAACGGCACTAACAATGCTCTTGATTAGGAGTGTAATTGTAAATAGCTTCTCACTTGTCTGACCCAGGTAGTTGTTTAGATGGTTCAGAGACAATTTTATCTGGTAAGTTGCATGAATATTTTGATATATTAACTTTTCGCTTTTCCATTAACTGTATTTATGTGGCGGTAATATTTGATATAGGAATTGTACGGTAAGCAAAAGAACAACACAACACAATACTGTAGTTACCTTTTTCGTATTCTGTATAAAACATACGACGAGCTTCAACCCCGGAATGGTTTTCCTTATAGCAAATTACTTTGGTTAGGTTAGGTTAGAGTTAGGTCGTTTTGGTCACACGGTGGGGCCGTTTTGGTCACACGGTGGGGCCGTTTTGGTCACACGGTGGGGACGTTTTGGTTATAGGGTGGAGCCGTTTTGGTTAGAGTGGGGCCGTTCTGGTTTGGGCCGTTTTCGACAGGGGCCGTTTTCTCCTGCTACCCACAACACAACACAACCCCCACCCCAAAAAAAAGTTAAAACGTTCTTAACTTGTCCTAAACAGCGTGATGGAGGCATACACGGTGGTAGGCAGGATCGGGGAGGGTGCACACGGGGTGGTTGTGAGAGCCAAGCACAACCTGACGGGGCGGATGGTGGCCCTGAAGAAGATTCCTTTAAGGCGGCTGGACCAGGGCATGCCCACCACCGCCCTCAGGGAGATCAAGGCCCTCCAGGAGATCAACTCGCAACACGTATGTATCATCTCACTCACAACACATGCATCAACTCACAAAGCATATATCAACTCAGAACACATGTATCAGCTCGCAACACGTATGTATCATCTCACTCACAACACATGCATCAACTCACAAAGCATATATCAACTCAGAACACATGTATCAGCTCGCAACACGTATGTATCATCTCACTCACAACACATGCATCAACTCACAAAGCATATATCAACTCAGAACACATGTATCAGCTCACAAAGTTCGTATCAGTTCACAGTAAGTCAGTCAAAATATAGTGATACAACAAGGTCATGTTCCTATGCAGCAGCCTACAATATACTGTAGTGCCATCTCCCTGAATGTAATGATGTATTATTATGAACGAAGACGAAGGAATATAACTGAAACTAAAACGAAATATTCTGATACTAAAAAATAATTTAACCTAGAGGTGATTTTGGTGTCGCTGTCATGACGGATGTGGCCACGATACTGTACTGTGAATCTGGCTGCCTATCAGAACACCGGCAGTGATATATTATAATGGAATGATTATATAGACGCGAGATGGGTCAATATATTTCATAAATATATCGTCAATAAGTTCAAATATAAATCATTAATATTCCTATAATAATAATAACAGTAATAATTAAAAAAAATACACGACCTGTAAGTGGGTTAATGTTTTATAATTGGATGATAAATATTTGAATGAACTAAAACTAAACTATAATGACGTGTTGAATCACTTTGGTGCATAGTAATTATGAGTAAGATTGTGAGTCAGTGCGGAGGCTGCGGACCCCTCTCCTCCCTCGTGACCAACCATTGTCTCGTAGAAACTAGTCAACATCTTAATCATCTTGTGAGGCCAAGTTTATGGATATCAATGATGTAAAAGGTGTCATAATATATACCAGTAATTATACATGATCTAATTTCCATACATCAATATTCTTATAGTGATAGTTTTATACGTGTGGTTTTGTTATTATTGGTATTTTCAAGAGACCAGCCATGTATTAGGTTGGCTGGACACGTTCGTTTTAATGTACTGTTTAATTTTCGATCGCCAGGTAGTTCGGTTGCTGGACGTGTTCGCTGAGGGTGCGGGGTTCGTGTTAGCGTTTGAACTAATGCTGGGTGACCTGGGTGAGATGATCCGTGATGCCACACGATCTCTGACCCCAGCTCAGGTCAAATCTTACATGACCATGCTACTGTCAGGGGTCGCCTTCCTCCACCTGCACAACATCATGCACAGGGTAAGTGTCAAGGAGTATAATGTTAATAAGTAACCACGGACAGGATGACCATCAGACGGTCTAAACCATTTATTTATTTTTGAAACCAGACAAGAACCAACCAGACTTATTTAAATACTTATTACCAAATTGTAATCCCTTTTACTGTACCTGTAGTATGATCACATTTGTTTGTCTCTGCACATCGTTTATACACCAGCACAGTCTATGTATGTACACAGGCTATACTAGAAATCGCTCTCTCTCTCTCTATCTATAGGACCTGAAGCCAGCAAATCTATTGATCAGCGACACAGGTCAACTTAAGATAGCTGACCTGGGTCTTTGTCGGGTCTTCAACAGGCAGGGCAAGAGGCTGTACTCTCACCAGGTACTGTAATGTGTTTAGTGAGAGTTAATAAGATTCAACATAATTCGATAATTTTTACCCGTACTTTACATGTAATATGACCCAGTAACCTGTAATATGACCCAGTAACCTGTAATATAACCCAGTAACCTGTAATATGACCCAGTAACCTGTAATATGACCCAGTAACCTGTAATATGACCCAGTAACCTGTAATATGACCCAGTAACCTGTAATATAACCCAGTAACCTGTAATATAACCCAGTAACCTGTAATATGACCCAGTAACCTGTAATATAACCCAATAACCTGTAATATAACCCAATAACCTGTAATATAACCCAATAACCTGTAATATGACCCAGTAACCTGTAATATAACCCAATAACCTGTAATATGACCCAGTAACCTGTAATATGACCCAGTAACCTGTAATATGACCCAATAACCTGTAATATAACCCAATAACCTGTAATATGACCCAATAACCTGTAATATGACCCAGTAACCTGTAATATGACCCAGTAACCTGTAATATGACCCAATAACCTGTAATATGACCCAGTAACCTGTAATATAACCCAATAACCAGTAATATGACCCAGTAACCTGTAATATAACCCAGTAACCTGTAATATGACCCAATAACCTGCAATATAGCCTGTAATATAACCCAGTAACCTCCCATAACCTGTACAGGTGGTAACCTGTACAGTAACCTGTAATATGACCCAATAACCTGTAATATAACCCAATAACCTGTAATATGACCCAGTAACCTGTAATATGACCCAGTAACCTGTAATATGACCCAGTAACCTGTAATATGACCCAATAACCTGTAATATAGCCTGACTTCGTTGTACAGGTGGCTACACGGTGGTACAGGGCGCCAGAACTGCTGTACGGGGCGAGACAGTATAATGAAGGGGTCGATCTGTGGGCTGTTGGCTGTATCTTTGGAGAGATGATCAATAATTCCCCAATTTTCCCGGTGAGTAGAATTTATCAGCTATGTGGGTCACCTTCTGCCTGTCTCTCTCTCTCTTTCTCTAGTTGTTTTTCTATCTAAATGTCTGTCTGTCTGTCTGTCTGTCTTTCGTTTACTGTTCCCCTCTCTCTCTCTGTCTTTCTGTTTGTCTCTTTATTCATTTATTTGTCTTTTTATCTTTCTGTCTGTTTATCTCTTTTTCTGTCTGTCTATCTATCTATCTGTCTCTTTCTATCTCGCGTTCTCTATTATCGCTATGTTTACGCCCAATTATAGCTAAAAATAGCACCTTATAACCTATTTTGCCCGGTTCATTACTGGTAGTTAATTGTCACAGGTGAGAGGTGTTCATAATAGTTCCAGGTGATGGTGGTGCTGGTACAAGGTGGTGTCAGGTGGTTCTTGTGTTGCAGGGAGAGAGTGACATAGACCAGCTGTGTGTGGTGCTACAGATCCTAGGTACACCAAGTGAGACCAACTGGCCCGGCCTC
The DNA here is from genome assembly GCF_018991925.1 of Homarus americanus. Lineage (NCBI taxonomy): Eukaryota > Metazoa > Arthropoda > Malacostraca > Decapoda > Nephropidae > Homarus > Homarus americanus. The sequence continues at coordinate 1,969,569 of NW_024732415.1, read as the reverse complement.
TCCCAGCTGCCAGACTATAAGAAGATCACCTTCCCTGAGTCTAAGCCAGTCCCTCTAGAGCAGGTGAGTCTAGTTAAGTCTCCCTATAACACGCGAGGCCCCTTATAACATGTGAGGTCCCCTATAACATGTGAGGCCCCCTATACACGTGAGGCCCCCTATACACGTGAGGCCCCCTATAACACGTGAGGCCCCCTATAACACGTGAGTCTCCCTTTAACACGTGAGTCCCCTATTATCCACATCACAAGACAGTATAATATTACAACAGGTTTTTTTACTATTTTAAATTCGAGTTTCAAACAAGCCATATCGGTGAAAATATATACACAATATCATAATAGAAACAGGAACCTGAATACGACTAATAATAATATATCTTTTACAATATGGTGACTGAACACCGATATGCTGAAATAATTATATTAAAACAAATTCAACAATGTACGAGTGTATAATATATATCCAGAGTTCATTTTAAATTTACACAAATCTGAACACACTAATCTAAGCTTGACCAAGTGTAACGAAACCTGTTCAAAATGAAAGCGATACATAGTGAATATTATATTTAGTTTACGTTCGTCAGCCCTCAAGATTATGCTATCCACCCCACTGGCTCCACTATCTATATTTTGTGGTCTGTAGTGCGAAACGGTGTAAGCCATTATGTGGGTTTGTGTGTGACGCGCTGATTATTATTATTATTATTATTATTATTATTATTATTATTATTGTTAACATGGGGTCGTAGGGAGAGGTTCATCCATCTCTACGGCCAGATGAAAGGAATCGTCATCAGCTCATTTCTCACCAGCGTTCATCACGGGCGCCACACTTCCTGTTAATGTGACTCAGCAGGAGGCGAGGCACAGTTAGGAAAAGCAAATAGGGAAGCGCGTGACCTGAAAAATCCATGAGCTGGCGAGTGTTCAGTAGCGGGGAAGGAGGGCGATTCACAGGCAGGCATATCGACTTTAGTGGCCTACCATGCTGCAACTATGTTTTATTTATTATTGTGTGCACCTTTAACGGCATGTGCAAGTTTTCAGTATATTCTGCAATAAGCCACAAAGGTTCACCTGGAGATAAATTACCCATAGGTTATTTCACCTTAAGATAAACCGCCGTAACGCTTACCTAACCTAATACCCATTCAGCAACTGGGTCGACTAAGTAGGTTACACTATTTCCGATAGGACAGGAGGCAGAGTGATACACGGTACCCACTTTAACACGGTTCACAATACAGTACTTGATATTCACGTTTTCCTCTGATGACTTAACGATTCTTGAAAATTATTACCATACAAATATATTACTGCATTAATTGTAGTATTAATTTGTATGTGTATAAAAGATCACTGAGAACCTTGCGGCTTAATTCATAAATCAGTAATTTCCGTCCACACATGACTATTGAAAACTTTAACATTATATATCCGAGATGCGTTTTGTTAAGGATTTCAACTTATTACTTTTGTTTATATTAGTTAGGCGTTCCTTAGATGCCCGAGTTTAGTGATAATTATAAAAGTTGTGAACATAATGGTACTGTAGGTGTTGCATCCAGGTGTACAATCCTGTTATTTATCATGCGCCTCCAGTGGTTTAATCTTTGTTGTTTATGTTTATATCCTGTCAGGTGTTATAGAAAGCGTACACCAAGTAATTCTTTGTTTACATCTTTGTTTATGTCTGAGTTTTAATGTTTGCAATTTGTTACATGTTAAAATATTCATAAACCAAGTAACACTGTGTTTACATCTCGCCAGGTGCTGCCAGATGCACCACCTGATGCCTTGGACCTGGTCAAGAAGTTCGTCATCTACTATTCTGACAAGAGGTTATCGGCGAGCAAGGTACTGTACCGTATATATCGCGGCACCTGTATCATAACGTGAGTGTGTGTGTGTGTAAGACTCAGATTCTCTTTCAGCCTGCCCCTGGTTCAACCACACCTCCACCATCCACCCAGCTAAATGGTACTACCCTCTCTAATGTTGCCCACTTTCAGTATCTCGGCCACCACCTATCCACCATCGCGGACAACGATGAAGAGATTCAGCATCAGATCAGATGTGCATCTCAAGCCTTTGGCAGACTCCGTACCCGCGTCTTCAGCTGTAGGGAGCTAAAATTATCTACAAAGTTATACCAACCCACGCCTACCCCCGCCTTATAAGACCTCACACCGCTGTGACCAACCTCTTTCTACCTACGGCCACCAGCAAGCAACACCTCCTCCGCTCCAGCCTGGCGGCTCCCGTTCCCGCCGGCGACCTTGGCGTCCCTCAAGCTGCGTGCCCTCCTCTGGGCACCCTCACCAACCAGCTCTCTCTGCGCTTGTAACCATGCTGCCTACCCAGTACCAAGCTGCATTGTACATCCAATACAATATGTATATAGAGAGCACATTGTGAGTTTCCTTTCTCCAACCCATCCTGAGTGTGAACCAAGAATTTACAGATGCCATTGCTCTAAGGTACGGTCAGCCAGTAGAAGGTTTGCCCTCCCAATGCGTGTGTGGCTCTTCCTATGACGTCGATCACGCCATGGTGTGCAAGAAAGGGGGCTTCATATGCATGAGGTATGACGAAGTAAGGGACCCCACAGCAAATAAGTTGAAGGAAATCTGCAGGGATGTCATGGTAGAACCGACCCTCCTTCCTTTGGATGGTGAGATCTTCCAACATAGGACTTCAAACACATCTAACGAAGCCCGCGTTGACGTCAGTGCTCGAGGATTCTGGACGCAGGGACAGCGAGTTTTCTTCGACATCAGGATTTTTTATCCCATGGCCGCATGTCACCGTAACCTAGCTCTCGATGCTGCACACAGGAGGAACGAGAACGACAAGATAAGGGCATATGGGGAGAGAATTCAAAACGTTGATCAAGGCAGCTTCACTCCTCTAGTGTTCACAACCTCTGGTGGGATGGGGACCAAGTGCAAGATGTTTCTACGCCAGACTCGCGGAGGTGATCTCCGAACAGAAGCAGCAGCCCAGAAGTTATGTTACAGCCTGGATGAGATGTCGACTGTCTCTCCTTCGGTCGGCTTTGCTCTGCCTCAGGGGAACGAGAGCTTCTGCCCCTACTCCGACAACTGCTGCAGATATTGACTATGAGGCAACAGTCACTGAATGCCGCATAGATCTGCGGCTCAACTAACTCAACACAGCTAGGGTAGCTACTTATGTATTAGGATATTTAATATTAAGGTAATAAAATGGTGGCGAAGGTGTGGCTATTGGGGGAGGCTGGAGGCCACGTTTTATGAAAAAAAAGTAGTAGCATGTAGTAGTAGTAGTAGTAGTGTGTGTGTGTGTGTGTGTGAAGAGAAAGTAACTCTCCAGTGAGGGGGTGCTGGTACAGGAAGCCAGACTGATTTTTTTTTTTTTTGTTGCATAAACATAAATGTCGCTATAAATGTTAATGATAGTGTACGCGACCACAGACTCGCACGTGTGGTGAGGCTGTGGGCTGATAACAGTGTCCAGAGTTAGGTTTGAGTTACATAATCAAGACGCTGACGCTTTCAGTGTTCGAGAGTAACACCTGAAGTAGTTGTCTGGATCTATGAGGCTAATAATAATAATGATAATAATAGTAATAATAATAATAATACTATAAGCATTTAATACCATAAACACATAAAAACATTAGGCGTCGTGAACAGTTGTATTAACATGGTTCCTATAATAAATGTAAACACCTGTATAAACATGTATCGTAAATAAGACAATAAACGTAAATATAAACATCAATATATATTTACAGTGCCGTACATACACGAATAAACACAATATAACATAAAACACTAGAAAAAAATTGACCGTAAACACTGGTATAGCCACACGGTACCGTAAACACTTAATATTCTGTGAACACGTGGCTGGGCAGACGTTCTCATAACACGCACAGGTTTTAAAAGAATACAAAATATATATGCTGGTCCATCACGCTCAGGCGGACACAACCATTACCTATATCTTCACTCCTCACGCCCACATGACTTTGGTGCATGGAGACAGTATGGACAAATAGTGGCCATAACTCTTAAATTACGTGTTATTAATTACGTTTGACAGGTGTTATATCATTGTTTATGGGTCACATAAAATGATAAAGGTATTTTGGTATCCTGGTCAAAAAGTACAGTACAAGTGTTCCAAGTTTCAAATTGGCTCAGAATGGAAGGAATGAAAGATTATTTCCTATTTATTTGGGAGAAAAAAGAACAAGGCATAGGCAACGTATCTCCTTTCATATGAGGAAGACATAATGTGTGGACTGTCATCACGTGAGCCACAAGATGAGCGGCTTGTGGCTGGTCAGTAGAGCGATAAACAACTGTACGGTTAAAGTATGTAGAGCGTATACAGTACAGTCGATACTTTATTATGAAAGACGCAAAATGTCCTTGGTGAGAGTCGAAGGATAACTGGTGCTCATATATTTATTTGAAGACTTTCGTAATTGTTTTAGAGCATAATATAAAGCCTGTCATATGGTAGATGTGATTTAGTTATATAATACGAAATTCCTTAGAGACTAGTTGTAACGCGACTTGCCAGATGATTCTAGCAATGTGAACCACTCTTATTATTTTTAGTCCATTCTCCCCTTATCCTAGCTGAGCAACACTTTTAATATCTATAATTCCCTTGGCTCTTCTTGTTATATCCGTCCATTCAATGTTCAAAACCTCTTAAACATCACGACCTTACTATTTTTAGCACTCCTCACCTACATATCCGACTCTCCTCCTCACTGCCCCTCTGTAATCCCTTGGTGCTCGCAGAAAAACCCGTGACCACCCTGCACACGCTCTGCTGGCCTCGGGTTATTCATATCTCTCTTACTTCCTCCCACAAAAGTAAAAAAAAAAAATGGATATAATCTTCAGCCAACCCCTCTTTATATACTTATCCATTATTTTTTACTAAGTATATTGTTTGTTTAAAGATGCATCTACCCCTAGTTGTATATACACAGGTTATATATATATAGCTTAAATAAAGGTGTAATACTTGAGATGGACGGTTTGTGGTAATCTGCACAGACACTCACACACACACCTCTCCATTTACACAGACCCAGTATTCTTTACCTCATGACCTTAAAAGTATAGAATGTCAAAGTGCATGTCTGGATCACCCTGACCACACACCATTCATAAAACGCAGACAGACAGACAGACGCCACCAAGCACCTCCCGTACCCATGATGTTACAGGGACAAATGTGGCTCACTAGGGTACGAGTGATACATGGGCGTGATTGGTTTGATGGCCGGCTGGGGATTAGGAGAAGGTGAAGCTGTAAGAGGCTGGGATTAGGTGATGCAGTATGAGGCTGGGATTAGGTGAAGCAGTAAGAGGCTGGGATTAGGTGATGCAGTATGAGGCTGGGATTAAGCGAGGCAAGAGGCTGGGATTAAGCTAGGCAAGAGGCTGGGATTATGTGCAAGAGGAGGAAATAACAAAAGACTGATGAGTATTACAAAAACGAACTGTAATCATCACTATACCTGCCTCTCTACCTGTGTCCTCCAGGCTCTCCTACACCACTACTTCTTCACCGCCCCACTGGCCACCCCTCTCAGCCAGATGCCGGTGCCACCCCTGGACAAGAAGCCGCCCCCAGCCACCCAGGAGTACATCACAGACTTCCCGCTTCATCACATCACTGACGCAGTCCGCCTCCACCTCGACTCTCTCTACCTAAAAGGGTGACTGAAGCTAGTGGCTAAAAATTACTCCTTGTTTGAAGTAATAACAGAGTATTAGGATGTATAGAGTCTTGAACTGGCGGATTATTTTGTCTAATTTTTTTTACTGTAGTGTAACGATTGTCTATTTTCTAACTGTCACGATGTTTACTTATTCAGATATTGTACAAGAGTAATAAATAGGCTGCCAAAACAAGTTTCAATTTGTACTAGTGATTTATAGCTTTAAATAAATACGTAATATATTATGAATATCAGTGAATTAAAATAAAACATTCCCAATATATATCTGTACCATTGAATGATATTATATAATATACATAATAAATTATATTTCACATGGTTTCTTCACCACTCGAACAGTAAGTGAAGCTGCAGCGGACACCCAGCCATTGTATAGTTGAAGGGGACAAATTAATTCTCGTTTGTTTACGTTTAACGCCTGAGTTTTATGTTATATGATAATAATAACTTACCATAGACTTATATTAATCATATCTCTCAATCGAACTGTAAACAGGCGGACCCAGATTATTTTAATGAGGATATGCGATCGATTTTGTCATCAGGTGGAACTTAAGGAGTGTCCGGAGAGTTTTTACAAATAATAATTAACGTAACGAGTCCTTGGTAGGTCAGTATAACCCTGAAACTTCAATTATATTTGTACAACACCTTCCTGTCTTGACCGGTCCCCAATATTCATGTTGTAGAGAGAGTGAACTACAGTACGGGTCGCTGGGGTGTTGTTTGATGACAATGCCTTGATAAAAAGCTTTCTTAAAACGACTGTAATAGGTTGTATAAGCTTGTTTGTTTTCGCAAGTGTATAGATGTTTTACACCTAACTGACACAAATCTCCCCGTGTTTGCTCATGAACCTTACGAAAACGATAACTCTAATACGTACAAATGATAAGACCTTGTGTGGGGATTTAGCTCATGGAGAACTGAGATAATGAGTTATGTCATCAGTTTTACCCTCCGCACTTCCTGGAGATAAGTCGCCTGTATTTCCTCCATGGCGACGGGTCAACTTTTTGTTCAGTCTTACTTTTACTTTGTGTCTTACAGAATTGTTTTATTAACATTAGTTTACTTGGTCCAGACGATGAAGACGCTTACTATAAAAAAAAAGTGTTTTGACGAAAAGTTCCACAGATGAAAGTTTTGAAAAAGGTCTCTTAACCCAGTGTTGTGACAATGTTAGCAGGTAAGCGGTAGATATAATTATGTGTTCATTGGCAGTACATCCCTCACGTGCGACAAACATCCATTAGTCAGGGCAGGAGAGGCCTGGTGACCTGACTGAACCCAGCCAAAAATTTACGAAAAAGTGTCAGTGTAAACAGACCCACAGCTGCCGTCATGACCTTCGAGTTAAACAAAGATTAATTTATTATTATACGTAACCTAAATCAGCCAAACGAAACTCGCAACACTGTATTGATAGAATTACTTTCTACATTATCTAAAATTACCTTAAATATTGGGGTCTGGTATTAGTGAAAATCTAGTTTGGACACAACCTGCTCTGTGATCTAACCTGCCTTACATAACCTAGTACGACCTAGTATATTATCCTAACCTCATGATAAAATGTACAGTTTTCAAATAATAGTCATATAAAAGTGCCTTTGTGGGTTTGGAATTTAATAGAACAGATGTGCCCTACATGTAATATTTCAAAATCTGTTCGTATTTCTGGCATCCAAACGTCTTAATGCAATTTTCCAAAGAGGGAATAAATGAAAACACAAATAATGATTATATTGCTATAAATTGCTTATTCTATTTACAATCAACGTATGTCTACAAGGTACAGCCAAAATAGTCTTATATGAAAACGCATTGAGAATATATGGATTAATTTGGTATAAAATTTATATTTGTTACATGGTCATCCTAGTCAACAGTCGGTAGGATGAGGAGGTGATTCTCAAACTCTTCTACTTATTTTTTTCCCTACCTAAAACGCTTATTTTATCACTTAACTTGGGCTAAAAAACGCAGTTACTTACAATAGACTCTCGGGGTCACCTCAGCACGTTTACTTGACATCCATATAAGTGACGTACCATTGAAAGTTCGGCAGTTTAATGCGCTGTCACTTCTCCAGCCAAGATGATAAAATATCGTAGGGAGTTTTGAGAATCTTCAAGGGCAGCAGGGATGGTTAGCGGAGAGTAGGCTGAACATATTTATGCTAGATAAATACGTTCATAGTTTAAGAGTCATAAAATAAACAGACTATTCCTATTTACCTTGCAAGACACTTTTACCACACAGAATATATAAAGCTCTCATAATAACGTGCAGGCATGGAACAATGACAATGTAATTGATTATAATTACTTTGCTTGTGTTCAAATACTATTACAGCTAACAAATGAAGGTAATTGATTGCAGTTACCGATTATGACTGTTTGTTTAACGAGATGACGACATCCCCTTGACAAGTAGCCTAATTGAGATACGGTTCAGTTCCATTTAGAGCAACACCTAATACAAATTAAAGGAAGAGAAAGACGCGAAGTAAACATCATATTGTGAAGTACAGTACAAGGAATCTTTAACATGTGCTGTCAGTCATGTACTGTGATCATACCTGAACATTTGGCCCCCAATACTGTACTGAAGAGACGTTCTGGGGGGCAGAGGAGGAGGGACACCAAGGCAGCAAGACCTGGGTTATGGACCTGCCAGTACTGTAATGAGTGGCTCAGACGATCTTCAGATATACAGAGGGGACTTGGATATTCCTGGACCTCCTTTACCACACTGTTGGGTTGAGACAAGGGTTCAGGTGGAGGGTTGAGACAAAGGTTCAGGTGGAGGGTTGAGACAAAGGTTCAGGTGGAGGGTTGAGACAAAGGTTCAGGTGGAGGGTTGAGACAAAGGTTCAGGTGGAGGGTTGAGACAAAGGTTCAGGTGGAGGGTTGAGACAAAGGTTCAGCTGGAGGGTTGAGACAAAGGTTCAGGTGGAGGTGGAGGTTGAGACAAAGGTTCAGAGAGACAAAGGTTCACAAAGGTTCAGGGAGGGTTGAGACAAAGGTTCAGGTGGAGGGTTGAGACAAAAGTTCAGGTGGAGGGTTGAGACAAAGGTTCAGGTGGAGGGTTGAGACAAAGGTTCAGGTGGAGGGTTGAGACAAAGGTTCAGGTGGAGGGTTGAGACAAAGGTTCAGGTGGAGGGTTGAGACAAAGGTTCAGGTGGAGGGTTGAGACAAAGGTTCAGCTGGAGGGTTGAGACAAAGGTTCAGCTGGAGGGTTGAGACAAAGGTTCAGGTGGAGGGTTGAGACAAAGGTTCAGCTGGAGGGTTGAGACAAAGGTTCAGGTGGAGGGTTGACATTTGTCAAGCTGAATATGGCGAGTGCTTGACTTGATAACTTGAGTGGTTGGTTGGTGAGATGATAACACAAGTAGTGTTTGGCGTGAGAGTGAGTGACAGCTGTACACCACTGCAGCGTGAACCTGAGAACAAGATCAGCAACAAGTACAAAAAATATCCTTTTTTTCATATCCAGAAAGGCGGCTGATGAGCGAGTCTTTGAGAGTTGGCGCCAGCTTATCATTAAAGTGAGATTTCGTGAAATTGAGCCGAGCTTTGAGACCAAGAATACACGGAATAACATAGCTGGAAATGACCTTGTCTGACCCTGCATATTACCAGTGGGATCTTTAAAAGGACTTAGATTTTCACACGAATCCTCCTGGATATTACGGTCACAAGCAGTTAATTTTGCTGTATCAAGCAGGTCCAACTTCTCAGATGAGGCTGCCAGAAGAGAGTGCAGCGTCTTCACCTCGGAGTTCCAGCGTGCAGGTGTGGCTGTCTGTACACGATTCTCTCCATCAAGAGGATCAGCTGTATGTGTGGACCTCTTCATGTGTGCAGCAATATATGAAGCTTTTGCGATGGCCTTGCGTAGAGTGCCAGTGTCAGCCCCTTTTGACCCATCCTTCATGGTAAGCTAGAGTGAGTGAGCAACACAGGCAAGGTTTAATACAACATTAATATTACTTGTTGAGGTCCTGCGTTTTAACCGTAATATTGCATCAATTACATTGCCATTTCGAAAGTAAATTATTAAAATTGCAATTACATTTGGGTAGTTAATTCAAATTACTCAACAATTATTTAAAAAATATTTTTTAAGTAATTAATAACAATCAATTACAATTACCCTATGCCTGGTAATGGGCATCATCAGTGTACTGGGACCAAATTCTCAAAGATTTATACGTGACTTCCTCCTAAGTGTAGATTTAAGAATGTACCAAACTAATTACATGTAATTTAATCTACCGCACACAAACAACGTCTAATAAAAAAAATGCAGTATATAATATTGACCAAATATTGTCTACTTTAATCTCATACAGTACTGTACTGTACCTGGTGCAAGGTGAACCTATCTAGTTAGTTTCTCACTGTAATTCTGATGATATTTTTAAGCGGTATTTTTGTTCATTCGAATTAGATCTTCATTTAAGAGAAAGAGCCACTGTATGAACCTTTGAGAATCGTGACCTTGTTCCTCTACCTGGCGCTTACTGCCTGCTGTACTTGTGACCTCCTCTCACGTCTCACAGTATTTTATAATGTCACAAGAAATCCTAAAAAAAAATTAAAAAGCGTCATATCTGTTGAATCTTATAGAAAAATCTGTTTGAAAATCTTTGGTAAATGTTATGATTATCATAAAATAGTTTAGCAAAGTATATTTTTCATCTTTACATTCCTTAAGTCGGTTCACTGGAGGTTTACAACTGAGGCCTAGGGTCAGTTTGTAGCAAGGCAGCTGATTGGCTGGCGGACGAACACCCGTAAATCACTCCAGTTCTTTAATCTATCATATTTATATTCTGATATTTTAAGGGATAATAACTATTCATCGCTGATCTCTGATAACTTCCGCATTTTGGGAAGCAAAAATTGGCAAGTGAAACGCACTGGTAACTTAGGTCCGAATTCAGAATGGTGATTTGAACCCGTCCGCATGTTTAAATCAAGGATCGAGTAATGATCTAAGCTTGCTGGTATCCAGAAGACAGGCTTGAGCCGGCGCACAGTTTCATACAGGGTTTGAAGTCAGATTTGTCGATCCTCGCTTTAATTATGATGGCAAAGAAATAAATGAAGATGTGATATTGATGGGACTATGTGATTACTATTACCCTTATGTTTAATTAAGGATAAGACTATCACACTGATAAGTTAGAGTTCTTACCAATTACCACTAACTATCACACCATTATCCACATGACTACTGCAGATAGTTAAGGGTAACATTTACAACTCCCCTCTCAAAATATTTTCGTTCTTTGACTTTCCTAACTTTCCAACAGGTCTGAAGTTGATGTGTCGTTCTTGTTTGGACGTTAACACTTGAGTTGTATTGCTCGGTAACTTCTTTCCACTTGTTTGTCTTATTTCATTCTATACTTTTCGGCAACTAAACTAACAAGGAGAGACTTTTCCTCCCAGAATACTCGTCGTGTCATATCTGCTGCCGTGATCTTGTAAACATTACTCTCGGTGGTGGTTGGCTGTCGTAATGGTGCAAATGAAACGAGATTGGCTGGAATTTCAGTGTTCGAGTCCTTGCTCGAAACTTAAGAAAATGCAACAGCTTACCCGATCTGGGGGGTTCACGCCGATGTTCTGAATATGGGTAATCCTTTACATGAATTTCGTATCGAGGGATCCCGATTACGCACACCTGAGCCGAGCTCCAATCGCAGGCTCAATCACCGTCTGAATTCAGGCTGTAATATCGTAAAGAGAAAAAATATGGCAAATTTTCAGTGACATCCTTGCTGCGTGATGTCAGGCGGCGAGCGAGAGATTACTGTACTTGTTTACCATGTTGGTGTTTCCTTTATGATGTTTTTATTGCCAGCGAGTTTTACAAGCTATTTTTTACCTCTCCAATTGTAGTGATGAGAGATCAACAAAGAAAAGTTATTATCTCTCAAAGTATCAGAATATAAATGCGATAGATTAAACACTAAAGAACTGGGTAGTAACCCCTTGCGTGTCGGTCCGCCAGCCACTAAGCTGCCTGGCTACAAACTGACCCTAAATCTCAGTTGTATAAGTTGGAGCGAACAGACCATAGAAGTATTATTACAGCAGCTGTATTACAAAGTCTATTCTATCAAGGAACTACATAGTCAGCTGTGTTAGGTATTCAGTCCCGTTTAAAACAGATCCTTCTGATAGCTTTTGGGTCTTTTTTATTAAAAATAATCACCCAAATTTTTAATCTTTAACAGCCATTATCACATAGAGTGCGCGTCATGAGACAGTACAGTACAGTACAGCACGTTGCCACGGTGTACTGACACCGTTCACCAGGTCTTGGCTTATAAAACATTCTGAATGTTTTGTTGTTGTTGTTTTGAATTTTGGAGTTTCAACTGGCAGGGATATTATGCATCGAACCTTTTACCATTTGTTGAACTAGTGGGAAAGGCAACAAGATTATACAGCATAACCTAGCCAAATACCTCAGTTATTCACCCTCTTTCTGCATTAAGTAATCTATGTAATATCTATATATGGTTATTACTCTATATAGGTATGCCTCGGGTGTACATTTCGCTCCGGGATTCAAGATGTTGGCCATATAATGTCTTAACCATGTGACTCACACCACCTCCACCACACCTTCATGGTTTTAAAGACTTGCATCAAGACTAAATATTTCCCGAAGGATTCCACACTCAGTATTTCTCTTCTATTGTACTGTAATTCTAACCTAATATCTGTCCTGTAAATATAACCTACCACACTGACAGACAGAACCATATACCCCAACACGGTCACGAGACACTGACATGACAGCCTCAACAGTTGACGTGCCGGGAAGAGTATGTTTACTGTACACTCAACTGAAGGGGGTGTCAGTGAGCCTCCACACTAGTGCTGTACTAGGCAATATTATGACTGCAAAACGTGTTGCTTTGACATTAATTACAGATATAGATGCTCAGATACAAATTAAAAATATGTAATTTGTTACATTCTATAGCTGCAAATTTAAGGTCGTGTAATCTATAGTTTAAGTGTAAGCTAAGAATGAAGGTTCAGGACGTCTGTTTTAGGAACTGATTTGTGTAATTTAGGCTGAGGTTATACAGCTACAGGAGCTAGTGAGTAGCTGGCGAGCAACACAGGAAACAGCGGTAAGAAGCGTAGCGTCTCCAGCGAATATTGATCTTAGGCAAGGGTGAGGAGAGGGCAACAGTAGGCCTCGAGAGGACAGGATGGGGAGGGGACTAATATCACTGATGAGAACTGAGATCTGGGTCCTGTTGATGTTGTAATGTATAAAGAGCTTCAACAACCAAGGCCTTTAGACGCGTATTCTAGATTAGTACATAGAGTCATCAACAATTAAAAAGTAAGAGAGATTTGATTACTGAAGATCTTCACGAGTAGAAGGTGAGGACTGAGGTCTGGTTGCCACGGAGGAGGAGGAAGGGCGGCATCTGGTGTGTGAGGGTCTCCAGCCAGGCCATGTAGAGGGGCGCCGACACAGTCCCGAGCGCGGGTATTGGTAGCGTCCTGTACAACACCACAAAACACCCATTATTATATGTATATTACTAGGTTAAATGAAGGGTTAAGATACTGTCACCACGCGGGAGTTACTGTGTGGGCTATATGACCAATTAAAAAGTATTAGCCGTTAAGATTTTTTATACATCGTACAAAGATACCGCAAGCATCGGTGGTTCAGTGGTAGAATTCTCGCCTGCCACGCGGGAGGCCCGGGTTCGATTCCCGGCCGATGCACATAATTTTAGAAGGGTGTCCAGTGAGATATTACCAAACATGACAGGTTTCCCGGTCTCCGATTTCCTCCTGTTTTAACACTGGATAGACCAAACGATCGAACGGCTGATAAGTGGTCAAGATGAGAAGAACAAAAATATCAAACGTCTTTATTATCTCAAGTTTACCCTGTAAGAAGTCAAAGAAAACGGTGGGGACGTTATCAACACAAACTTACATAGATATTTGAAAATGATAAATAGTTTTACAAGGGGTAGAAGTGTTAAAGCGATGGTGACAATTTCCCGGTTGGTGGGCTCCTGATGTTAGTTCAGTGTTGAAATGGTACTGAAGAAATGACGTAACACCATTTCAACGTCGAATCAAAGCTGAAACAACGTTTGTATCTCCACCGGGCCCCACCAGAGCTCCAGTTTTGTACACACTGAATTTCATAAAACAACATTCTGGCAGTGTTGCTAATGATAAGGAATTAAATTATATTAAGGGGATAACTGCCATGTTCATAAATATAAATCAATCAAACAATAATGTAATTATTTCACTATCGCGAACTAATTTACATAATGGCCACGCAAACTAGAGGTGGTCATACAGAGGGAAGGAGGCCAGGGGCCTGTGTCGGGTTCCAGTACTGTTCTAGACCCCACAGCTTGAACTGATAGACTGTTCCACAAATCTAACAGATTATTTGAAAATTGTGAACCTTGAGGGTTAGTAGAATCACTTTGATGTTTCCCTTACTGGCGGGAGAGCTGCAACATTACCTCACTCCCCCATCTTCCTGTACCCAGACGACTTGGCCTCTTCTGAGCTCCTTGTCGTTTTGTTGTTGTCGTGTCTTTCTCAAGATATCACACTTGCCCTCGTGTGTCTGTCAAGTCCTTCCATATTTGTTATAAGCAACTCGAATACAAAGTGAACCACATCCCTCAGCAGTGTAGAGATAATGAAATGATAAGGAGCTGAACTAATATGACAATATACTGGACGAGACTGTCGAAAAAATGAACTAAAATGGCACAATTTTTTAAATTAAGAGAAAGCTTCTAGTGCAGGTGAATGTGGTTACGTTTACTTGAAGTCAGATCAAATGAGTAAATTAGGTCATAGAAACCTGTTACTTTCAAAAGAAAAATTCTCCATTATGAAGAGTCAATCGGAATCGTAAGTCACGATGGCGCAGTTAAATAAAAATAATTAACACAAGCTCGGCTACTCACATCACAATAAAGGAGGCTTCTCTCGAGTGCTCCAGTAGCAGCTCCCTCAGGCGGATGTGTCGGTTAGTTTTATCCTTGAGGGCGACCAGCTCAGCCTCCGTGATGCCGTCACACCTGTTGCCTGAAGCAGAGGAAGCAACAGCGTGATTTCAAGGAAGATGTAAATTTACAAGGGATGATACTCTCTCTCACTCTCATTTTATCTCTTTACCCACTCCCTCACTTTCTTATTCTAGTTCTTCTCTCAGTCTTACTTTTTCGTCATCTCTAGAATAGATGAAGTGGGGCAGAAAGTCAACAGATATGTAAGATGAGGTGACAGCTACGCAAGGAATGGCGTTCACTTCTCCATGCAGGTTACATGAAGGAGGAGCACCACCAAGAGCTAACACACACACACACACACACACACACACAAGGGCAATTTCAATTCTGTTTGGGCCAGCCTCTTATTGTCGTTCCAATCTGATGAACTACTACAGGCACAGACAATGAGTGTAGCTAACTGCAGACTTTCGGGGCTTGTGCGCATGCCTCTCGACTTAAATTGTTTATAGTAGGTTAGGTTAGGTAACAAATTATAAACTAAGTTAAATCAGAAACACAAGAAAATACCAAAGAGCGCTCTCTTGTGTTCTCATACTACACTAACACTCCTCCTTCACCCACCTCCTGCGTCTTCGTCAGGCAGGACCTTGAAGCCGCTGATGAGGTTATTAAAGTCTTTAATAGACTCTTCTCTGGGACGGCGGGTCACGTCAGGCACCATCACCACGTCCGAGAAGTCGATACGGAACTTACACAGTAACTCTATCATCCTCCTGTGCTCAGACGCCAGGTCGTCCTGCACGAGAAGGATACAGTTACACATTAATGCTATCACTACAAGTACACTATACAGGCCGTCATTAGTCCCTGAATGAATCCATAGTTTGTATAGAACAAAAGTTTTCAAAC
The DNA here is from genome assembly GCF_018991925.1 of Homarus americanus. Classification (NCBI taxonomy): domain Eukaryota; kingdom Metazoa; phylum Arthropoda; class Malacostraca; order Decapoda; family Nephropidae; genus Homarus; species Homarus americanus. Next base: position 1,953,848 of record NW_024732415.1, on the reverse strand, counting down.
GTACTTTACAGTGGCACTTAGGAAATTTTTGTGAACGCATCGGAAAGTTATTGAGTTGGTAGAAAATGAATTAATGTATAATTCTTATAATTCATCAAGACAAACACATTGTCGAGTGTAAAATTTCAAATTAGTTTACCTTCTTGTTGGCCAGGCAGAAGACTCTCAGCTTGCACGAGGACCAAACTGCCCGGGTCGTCAATATGTACGGGATCAACATTGTCAGACCTATAAAAATAGTTTAGTTTATCCATAAAGTTTCGTTTTCTTAATTATCAATGTACAATAGAAAACAAAAATTGCAGGACCAAATAGATGGGAAACTTTAGTTAAACAAATACACAAAACATGGCTAACTTAAAATGTCAATGAAAATCGCGACGCATTTTACTCGAAGTAAATTACAATATTTACACTTGTGAAAATTTATTCGAAATTCTGTTTAGTTGGACAAATCCTACGACCTCAAACATTACCAGCATATGAGTGATGAACTACAGTACAGAGAATTAACTGGGAAGAAATCGTTAATGAAGACTCAGGCCAAGACGATCCAATGCAATACTTTATGGAAATCCTTGAAATAACAGTAAAGAAATATATACCCAGGAAAGCAAGAAGAGGTAACAAGACCAGGTGAATGAATTACGGATCTAGAAACGCCGGCAAAAGAAAATACCAAATGTGGAACCGGAGCTCAAGCCATCATGCAAATTATGTTGCAGACAAAATAGCCCTAAAAGTAGCCAATCAGGAGACTAGATCGACCAAACGTCACTTCGAGATAAAACAAGACAAAAATATTAAGAAAGATCGGGTCCTTTTATGTTATGAGGACTAAGTGAGGATAACATACTGGCTGTGACAACTTACCACCGTCATCGTACAGCCACCACACGTCGATGGTGCCCTTGGCTTGTTTACGTGTGAAGCGTAACATGGCGTCCACCGTGTGGGGCGGCACCCTCTCTCCGTCAGGTAGTTTATACATTGGTTCCAGCTTCTTCTTACTCATCTTGAGAGCTCCAAGGAAGGAGGGGTGACCGTCTTCAGTGGGTGACAGTGGAGGGGAGGTGCGGTCACCGATGTACCCCGTCATGGCAGCTGTCAGGGAAGACAGTGTTAGAATTCAATGAAATATTTATACCTCACTAAGTTACTGATACCCGAATTCTTTCATTCTTTTATGTAGCTTCATACAGGCTATGGGATGGCTGGTCACAGGTGAGAAGGTTACGCCTGGGTCCGTGTCAGGAGGGAACACACACTGATACATCTGTAAACCTGACTGGCCATGAAACCGAACTCGCGTCCCAGGAAATAAGAGTTTGTTTGACAGCCAATGAATTAGGGCGCCTCATGAAGTGATAACTTAGTACATTATACAGTTTTGCGCCTATTGTCTACCTGTCAAATTTACCAGAATTCGTTTTGAACAAATTACTAAAAAAAGAGATATTTACAACAGTGTATATCTTCTGTAAACTTATAATAAAACAAAATTTAGCGGAGCTGAAAGAAAATTCACTAGATTTTATTCTAATTGTTTATCTTTTATATGTTAATTATGTATGAGAGAGAGAGAGAGAGAGAGAGAGAGAGAGAGAGAGAGAGAGAGAGAGAGAGAGAGAGAGAGAGAGAGAGAGAGATACACACGGCAGCCATCACCCAGGACTCACTAGTATTGACTTAATGTGTAATGACAAGTCCAAGTTCAAGAGACAATACATGCTGACTATTTGTTCAGTAATCCAACCATGTTGAAAATAAACCTCAATAGCATACCCTTATAATACCAAATATAGATCACCTGAAGATTAGCCCCAGCTTATTTCATCTTAAGATTAAACACTCTAATGAGTCATTAGAGTCATTAGTAATGCTAACCTAATCTAACCTACCCTAAACTAACCCCCTAGGTAAATTTAGAGTGTTTAATCATCAAATGAAATGAACTGAGAGGGACTAACCTTCAGGTGAGGCCCAAATACTACTCAAACACTACACTACCATTCACGCCAACTATTGTCATTACAAGTCATCAGCAATGAGCATAGTTATGAATCTAATGTGACAATTCCACATACTGTTGAGGGACAGAAGAATGGAGCACTAAGACTGAGGCAGTACACTATATCACATCATGCACGTGTCTAAGAATGTTGAAGTAATATGGGTTAAGTCAGGAAGTTCTTGTTAGTCATAATCAAGGCTTTAGTAATCATGACAAGTCTATTCTTCATATATCATAAGTTTAATAAGTTTCTTTTTATTCTACACTAAAACAACACCTTCATTATACTGTCACTAAGTGGGGAAGACTGCACCTGTACTTTTAACCCTTCATCTGTACCTGGATTGACTTCTCTACACAGGTTCTTTGAGTCTGAGTATCTACCGCCAACTACAGGAGTCACGACACCGCCATGCAGCCTAAGGTAACACATGCAGGTTTTGGGGTCAACTGTTTCAACACTGAGGTTACCTTGAGTCAGTTTTTGAAACCCAAGAGTGATGGCTTTTGTAAGAGCTGGGGGGAATATAATGACACAACACGTTAAGAGTTATAGAGGGCAGCAACACTTGTCATCCTGATCATCATTCAACATTGACTTATTTTCCTTATCTTTAAATGGACAAAACATATACACTATCTTTTGTTTTTACTTAATTGTGTCGTTTATAACTATGGTCATCTCGTCTATACAATCATGTTTACGTGAGCGAAGAGAAGCCTCGACGTACTCAAGCAGTATTAATGATTAAACATATAGTATAAACACTACGAATACGTGAATAAGAATCTCCATATAAAGAACTAGTGTTTTGTTGATCATTAAATTCATCATCGGTTACCCAAGTCTCTCTCCATACTCACACGAGCTGGAACAGGGATCTTGTTCACACTGGTAGTGACCGAAGCTGACGGCGGACGAAGAGGAGGGCATCACGGAAGGTTCAGCAGGTTCGGGATCGACGGTGAGGTTGGAGGAAACTGGTTTTGGGGGTCTGGTGATGATGGTGTTTTGAGCGTTGTAGGTGGCGGCGTCGTCGTCGTCCTGGGTCATCTCCGTCACGTTGGAATAGTCAAGGCCGTCCTCCACCCGTAGGATCCCCACAGCCAAGTGTAACCCGAAGGCGTAGCTGAGGGAGGAGTGTAAGGTTGAAACTGAGAGTAGATTTTCAAAAGGATTTTGTACTACCTCCTGTCTTCATCCCTGGCACTACGGACTACCTTCATCCCTGGCACTACGGACTACCTTCATCACTGGCACTCACTGTATGGTGGTGAAGTAGCTGTGTAGTTCCTCAGCGGGGCAGGAGTGCCAGGTGGCCTTGTAGCCCATCAGTACCAGGTTGGGCCGTAGTTTGCCCAGACCGACGGTACACATGAGGGTCCTGGCGGCCAGCTCCATGGAGGGGCCGTCAGCCAGGGCGTAGAAGGCCCTCACCTTGTGTTGTGACAACCACTCCGAGGCCTCCGATACCAGGGAAGAACGTTCTCTTTGGGACTGTTGATCCTGGAGGTGTGGGAGACTTACTGACTCTGTCATAATAATATCTCAGCCATAATAATAATCTTAACAAGTAATGGACCCCCAGTCGACCCAGCTGCTGAAGGCACAGATAATGGTAAAGTGTAGTGCCGGTTTACTGAAGACGTAGTTTTCAGAGTAGTATATCCACACTGTTCAAACAGGCCGTCAAGCTTATGGGAGCCACTTTCACAAGTCTCTCAACTAAATTACAAGATTTAAACGTATGTATATATAAATATTGGTGTATGTGCGTTCTAATGGATATACAGATACTGACATACTGATAAATAAGTGTCAGCACACATAAACAGCTGAAATACTGCATTAGGTCATAAAGCTCAGTGATTTTAGGCCTTCATCATCCGAAATATAAATACATTTTAGACCGGAAAGAAGAAGACCATGACTCACTTTCAAGCAGTGTCCCACAACCAGCAGTGACATATTCTTGGTGATGGAGTAAGCGAAGTGGAGGAGAGGCGGCCTGGCGGAGGGCGCCCCACATAACACCAGGATCTGCGGACGGTAGGTCTTGACGTGCTCCTCGATCTGACTCAGAGACATTACCGAACTCAGAGCTATGCTGTACATCTGTGCCTGTGTCGACGACCCCCAGTTGACGTCTGGCGATGAGGAGGACAGTTAGTACAGGAGACTATTACATGATGTATTAGTACAGGAGTCTATTACATGATGTATTAGTACAGGAGTCTATTACATGATGTATCAGTACAGGTAAGGTCGCGTGAGGTGCTGTCAGGAGAGGAGGAGGGAGGGGGAGGGGGGGGGATGGTTCACCTGGTCTCCTGTGGGCGACGATGAGGTAGAGGAGGATGATGATAGTGAGGGTAAGCAGCGCGGTCCACCACTGTATCAGGAACATTATGGCTGTACACATGACGCCTCCTATCAGACTGAGCCACTTGTTGTAGTACTGTCCCGCGGAGGAGAGGAGGGGGGGTGTTAGTGTAAGACCTATACAGTATATGGTTATTAGTTTTTTACCTGTAGATTCCTCCCCTGATTATTTTACCTGATGATTAACCAACCATCCTAAAGCTAATCTAACCCAATCTAACACTATACTAACTTAATGCTATCCTATCCTATCCTAACCTAATACTAACCTAAGCTAACATAACCTAATCTAATCTAACGCTAACCTAACCTTGCTTAACTCTAACCTAATCTAATGTGAAACCTAATCCAAATTATAACTTCCAGCTAATTTATCTCAAGGGTAATAACCTTAGCATACAACCTTCCAGCAGGTCTCATGTTGTAACACTAAGCTACACAGGAGAGATGAGAAACGTTTGAGTGAGAAATAGAGAGTTACCCTTGTGTCTCATATGTGCATACTTTTGCTCCGACAGATACAAGTAACATTAACACGTTCTCTTAAATTCACGCAAGAACAATTATTTCACTTATTCTCAAAGTTTTATTTTATCATCACACATATAGCATTAATCTACGAATCTTGTTACACACCTTTATACCAAAACACACACACACACACACAGGTAACTCAACGCTCAGCCAACCGAACCTTATGAGTAACGGATGTCCCTCAAGGTGCGACAGAAAATCAATATCTTGCTCATGTTTACCTCAACACACACAACAACACCTAACCTCAGCTAGTGTACACATATTCACTTTAATTAATTATTCACTAGTCAGTCACACCTCAATGTCAACCGGCTGATGATGGAATAGGCACAAGACTTAGATATTTAATAATAATAATAATAATAGACTATAAAGTGATGTGTGTGTGTGTGTGTGTGTGTGTGTGTGTGTGTGTGTGTGTGTGTGTGTTTTGCATCTATTTCGTCCCTATTCAGTTGTAAAAGAGGTTTGGTTGTTAGATACATTTATACCAACCATTGTACCTGTGACGGTGCTGAGACGAACAGGTGATAGATAGATTATTGGAGATTCATAGGTGAAGGTAATGGAATTAACTATGAGAGAGAGAGAGAGAGAGAGAGAGAGAGAGAGAGAGAGAGAGAGAGAGAGAGAGAGAGAGAGAGAGAGACAAAATCATGATATACTCGTACTTGGAAGTGGAGCGTTACCTTGAAGGTGGGCCTCCAGCTGGGTATGTGCTGGAGGGAGGCGTGGAAGGTGGAGAGATTGATGAGAGCGTAAGCGGCGAGGAAGAAGTTGGTGATGATGGGCGCGATGGAATCCAGGCGAGCTGAGGGAGGAGGAGAAGGAGGGAATGGATGATTTACGACGAGGAGGAGGAGGAGGTACAGGAGGAAGAGGTGTAGGAGATGGAAGAAGAGGAGGGGAAGGAGGAACTGGATGGTTAAGGAGGAGATGTTGGTGATGCAGGTGGTAACAAGGATATATAAAGCTTATTCACAGTGTTAATACCCACTCTGACAAAAGCCCGTCTCCAAGTACTCCCCAACAGTCCTCCACACACCTCTGTAACAGGCGGAAGTTACACCACAAACTCACTACACTTAAAAGTCACCCCCCCCCCCCCAAAAGTATCGGGACCCCTAGATTCAATTATGTTTGGTAGTCTTGTGAGCAACGTTAGTCTACTAGTTTGGGAATAGTTGGTACGATAGGTAATGGTATACACCTCTATGTACTATTATCATATTATATGGTATATTTTTCGAAATGACAACTGCCAAGATTTCAAAATGACCAATGAAGTTTTATTACGACTGTTATATTATGAGTATAAATATTGTATTGAGTTGAATACCGTCAAGCAGGTATACCAACACATGGCACTGAGCAGGAGAATATGTTAAAACATTTCATCCAACGTTTTAAATTGTTAATACGGAAAATTTTACGATACTTTTTTGAGGATTGTTCATCAGATTATGTTAAAATATATCTTTTTGACTGTTTCATTTTCCAACATACAGTAGTAGTTTATCAGTAGTTTGTTAGATATTTAATAATTTTAATGAATTAGTTTTTTCTCAATTTCTGTGTTAGTTTCCTCGGATTAACTTGAACTTCAGCACACCAGCTTAGTTCACCTGGCGATTAAACACCCTAACGCTTCCTTGGAGGGGGTAGGAAAGGTTGGATTAGGCAAGAATATATTAGGTTAGGTTGAGTTAGATTGCTTTGGGTTACATTAGGTTTCGATAGGCTAGGTTAGGTCATGTTATGTTATAGTACGTTATGTTAGGTCAGGTCATGTCAGGTCAACGTTAGAATAGTTAACTTAAGGTGAAATAAGCTGAGGCTTTAATCTTCAGGTGATCTTTGATTCCTTTAACATATCAAACGTAAACTTAAGAAGATAAGAAAAAGCGAGTCTTCTGCGCCTCAAGGCCGACCTACCGAGGAGGGTGAAGAGGAGGATGATTATGAAGGCGAGGACGTAGCCAAGGTAAGGCTCATCGTTCCTGCCGTAGCCCTTACCGAACACCTGGATGTATGGGTACAGGCGGTCCTTACACAGTGCCTGGGGAAGACAAACACTTTCATGATCATGTAGGGCCATATTATTAACGTTTCTTATCATCATCATCACTGCATACATTAGGTAAGGTACAGTAGTGTAGAGTCAATACGGTACCTGGAACACCTTGGGGGCAGAGACGATGGAAGCGAGGGCGGAGGAGAGCGTAGCGGCGAAGCAGCCAGCATACACCAGTGGACCAAACACCGAGACTAGCTCCATCACCTGCCAGATCAACGTGTTGCTCTTACCATTGTATTATTATTATTTACAACATCCATCATAATATTAACATTAGGACGGGAGGTTTATTACAGCTGAGTCAAGGCTCACTTAACATGTAATGCAATCTTCTCACACACAAAAATTCTGGTGTGACTCATGTTTCTGTAATGACCTCTTCTCTCGTCTATCTTTGTATTATGTTACAGTGGGTGAACCTAGAACAGTGGTTACTTGGTTTAAAGGTGTTCCATGTTGCAGTGTGGAGGAAGGAAGATCATGTTGTATTGTTTGAGAATAATGTAAATGCAGATTTTTTTAGTTAATTAATTACGGCCGAAGCGAGGGGAACTTATCAGAGAACCACAAGTTATCACAACTTAAGACAAGTCAATTGTTATATAGTTAACAAGCAGACTTTTCCCAAATGGTGAGAAAGTTGAGGGGACAACAAGAGAACCTCTAGTGTGGGCAGCGTGCCAGTAGTACAGTACAGCTGAGTCATCAGGTACAAGTAAAGGGTGACACGGTGTGATCAGTGACTCCCTATGGTAGGAGGTCCCTAACAGTGAGACAACTGAGGCAATAATGCACAAGAGTATTAGATGTGGGACTCTTACATTGTCTTCAGGAAGAGAAGTGCGGGACATCTTCCGTCTCAGACATTTGTCAGTTAAGTCTGTATCTCAGATTAATGTGAGTTGAGACAATATTATGTCTGTAAACCATAAGAGTCCCCCGTCAACGATACTTATATGGGAAGGGAACAAACTGATCACAGTGATGGATGCACAGTAACTACCAGACCTTTCTTATCTCTGCAATAGGTTGTATAGGGAGGAGAACGATAGTGTACACTCTTTCTGTAACACACGAGGGAGGGAGGGAGGATGTAGGTCCAGCATCAGGGAGAACACCACCACAGGGAATAAAGTTTGTTCGTCCAGGAGTGTGGAAAAAGAAGCTATGTTGAAATATACGACAAAAGACAGTTTATGTTGCTTTAGTACGGACGAATATCCCTTGATGTTGCAATATAGGAATTTATTTTAGCTCCAGTTTGGGTACAAATTCACTTACTGGTTATATACACGACACGGCAGCTTGGATCACGTCTATACATTGCAATATATGGAACTGTAGACAAGACACCTCATAGAAAATAGCTGCTGGTGGTTTTCAGTAGACTTGTTTATACATTTCTCCCGGGATATAATTGTTTACGTGCTTCATTGTTTGCTTACACGTCACCACACCACCCAGCTGACCACACCATCCAGCTGACCACACCACCCAGCTGACCACACCATCCAGCTGACCACACCACCAACCTGACCCCACCACCCAGGTGACCATACCACCCAGCTGGCCACACCACTCACCTGAGAACTGTTCACGAGTCCGTACTCACAGACTGTGTCGGTACAGTTAGTGAAGGACCAGTTAGCAGCCTGTGTGACATTCCCCGTAGCGTCCCTGACCATCACGGCGCCAGACAGCACCAATATGACCAGGTAGGAGGCGTACGTCACCAATATGGCCAACAGGGTGCCTTTAGGGATGGCATTAGAGGGATCCTGTGAGAGGGAGGAGGTGTGAGGAATCCTTCATAATATACACACACACACACACACACATATGTAGGTTTTCAATACTGTACATTCATAACTGAAGTCGAACAATATTTCCATTTCACTAATTGTTTTTATCCTCTCTCTCTCTCTCTCTCACTCTGGTTATCTCTCTCTGTCGCCGCTACACACCTTGAGGTCACCGGAGATGTTAGCACCAGCCAGTATACCAGTACAGGCGGGGAAGAACACGCTGAACACGGTGAAGAAGCCCTGGTGCTGCTCCCCGTCCGCCTCCTGCCCCTCACTACGGTAGTCCGAGTACAGGTTCTCCGCCAGCACCGACCCTAATGGTGGGAGACAGGCACTTAACGGACCACCTCAAGACTACCCCGCAACAGCTTATTTTCACCTGATGATTACACAACCTAACACTAATTTAACCTAACAAAATATAATATAGCATAACCTAACGCTAACTTATCTTAACCTAACACAATTTAATGTATCCTAACCTAACGTTAAACTAGTCTCTCCAGGTAGCGTTAGAGGTGTTTAATCATCAGGTGAATTAAGCTGAGAGGCTAATCTTCAGGTGATCCAAAATTTCAGCTGTGGTCGTGGCTGGTTGGTGAGGTACACGAGGGGAAGCAGACGTGTTCTGCCTTAGGTGGGGCGTCTCTCCTTCCCAGGTGGAAATTTACCTTATCCCCTTCAATAGGAGGACTCTTAATCTCCCGAGTACCGGGGATTTAAGGTCCTCGTACTCAAGGGAGCAAGTCCTTGTACACCTGTGCTTATAGAATCCTGGCTGGTACACAAGGGGTTTACAAGACTACTGGAAGTTAATAAGGAGGTACAGTTGGAAGGAGAGGGTGGATGGTATAGGAGGGAGAAATAGCGAGGTTAAAGACGAAGGGAAGGAGTAGGAAGAGAAACAGAGGATAGGAGGGAAGAAGAGGAAGGATAAGAGAGAAGGAAGTCTCTCTCTCTCTCTCTCTATCTGGCACTACTAACCATTAAGGCCAACAAAGCCCCTGGAGAGCTCGTCATCATTGAGAGGGCCCACGAAGACCCCGATGACGAAGTCGACGATGGCCACCACCAGCACCACCAACAACACCACCTGCGCCTGTATCAAACATTATTAGTGTTTCCATGTGTTGTACTGAGGCGCTAATACTGTCTATCCTGCACCAATAACACCACCTGCGCCTGTATCAAACATTATTAGTGTTTCCATGTGTTGTACTGTGGCGCTAACATCGTCTATCCTGCACCAACAACACCACCTGCGCCTGTATCAAACATTATTAGTGTTTCCATGTGTTGTACTGAGGCGCTAACACATCCTGCACCAACAACACCACCTGCGCCTGTATCAAACATTATTAGTGTTTCCATGTGTTGTACTGGAGGCGCTAACACCGTCTATCCTGCACCAATAACACCACCTGCGCCTGTATCAAACATTATTAGTGTTTCCATGTGTTGTACTGAGGCGCTAACACCGTCTATCCTGCACCAACAACACCACCTGCGCCTGTATCAAACATTATTAGTGTTTCCATGTGTTGTACTGAGGCGCTAACACCGTCTATCCTGCACCAATAACACCACCTGCGCCTGTATCAAACATTATTAGTGTTTCCATGTGTTGTACTGAGGCGCTAACACCGTCTATCCTGCACCAACAACACCACCTGCGCCTGTATCAAACATTATTAGTGTTTCCATGTGTTGTACTGAGGCGCTAACACCGTCTATCCTGCACCAATAACACCATTATATTCGTCTGCTGGTGATATAAGTGTTAGTATGAAGTAGTATGTTATGATTACAGTACATACCTAAATGATGTTTAAAAATCGACTTGTATTTGACGTATTTACTTGTTTAGTGTAATGTTAGCAATAAGTTTAGGTGTTTTACCTGTTGACTAGTACCAAGTAACTCGTCATTACTACCAGGACCATAGCTTTGACCTGGATCACCGTTAAGTCAGAGGTATATCGAGTATACTGTGGCACCTTGGGTATGCTGTGGCACCTCATTCACTCACAATGCCACCTGGGATGAGGTTATTGGCATCATGTGTAACGGTGAGTTGAACAGGGTCACCTGAGGATTAGCCACCCCAGCTTATTTCACTTGAAGATTAACCCCCCCCCCCTAATACTATCTGGGGGATTAGGTTTGGTTAGGGTAAGTAAGATTATGATTCATTAGGTTAGGTTTAGATGAGCCAAGGATTGTTTAGGTTAGGTTAGGTTAAATACGGTTGGGTGTCTAGTCGTCAGGTAATCCGTCGTACTACTCACCCTGGCTTCCCACTCCATGCCGATGACACAAATGGCAAACAGGACGACGAGGGTGATGCTGCCCACCAACCGCACGTCGTTCACATCTCCATCGATGACCTGGAGCCCGTGTGACCCCAGCAGGTCATTGAGGGACTCGCAGAAGCCCACCACGTACATGGAGGCGGCGACGGCGGTGGCCAAGGAGAAGAGGAGGCCGATGGCACCTCCCAACTCAGGCCCCAGCGACCGACTGATCATATAGTACGTCCCACCTGAGGAAGAGGAGGTGGGTCAGGGGGTGTTAGTGTGGGGAGGGGAGATGGGTGAGGGGGGTCTTAGTGTGTGGGAGGGAGGGTCAGGGGGTCTTAGTGTGGGGAGGGGAGATGGGTGAGGGGTCTTAGTGTGGGGGAGGGTCAGGGGTCTTAGTGTGGGAGGGGAGATGGGTGAGGGGGTCTTAGTGTGTGTGGGTGGGGGTCAGGGGTCTTAGTGTGGGAGGGGAGATGGGTGAGGGGGTATTAGTGTGTGTGGGTGGGGGTCAGGGGTCTTAGTGTGAGGGAGAGGAGTATGGGGAGGGAGTCTTAGTGTGGTGGGAGGGTGAGATGGGTTAGGGACAACGCCGAGAGAAGGATGTCAATGATAGTGAATCAGTAGGGCCCCCGTAAATCTTTGTTCTAACTATAATTGCATCACATGTACCAAGAAGATAATGTAAACTAACTCAGTGTAAACTATGTAAGGAGTGCGGGCGAGTAGAAGGGTGTGAGTCGAAGGTCTCTCCTTATCGCAATAGTGTTTTTCAACAAACATTGTTGGCTCCAAACAGCTTTGGACAACAGTAATGTTACTTTCAACTATAACGAAGTGTACAGTGTAGTGTGTCACAAGTGTCAGATGGTGTATGTATCCCCCTCACCACGCCACACAGTTCATATAGTGTAGTGTGTCACAAGTGTCAGATGGTGTATGTATCCCCCTCACCACGCCACACAGTTCATATAGTGTAGTGTGTCACAAGTGTCAGATGGTGTATGTATCCCCCTCACCACGCCACACAGTTCATATAGTGTAGTGTGTCACAAGTGTCAGATGGTGTATGTATCCCCCTTACCACGCCACACAGTTCATATAGTGTAGTGTGTCACAAGTGTCAGATGGTGTATGTATCCCCCTCACCACGCCACACAGTTCATATAGTGTAGTGTGTCACAAGTGTCAGATGGTGTATGTATCCCCCTCACCACGCCACACAGTTCATATAGTGTAGTGTGTCACAGTGTCAGATGGTGTATGTATCCCCCTCACCACGCCACACCAGTTCTAAAATATAGTGGTGTGTCTGGGGAGTGTGTCAGATGGTGTATGTATCCCTCACCACGCACGGTTCATATAGCGTAGTGTGTCACAAGTGTCAGATGGTGTATGTATCCCCCTTACACGCCACACAGTTCATATAGTGTAGTGTGTCACAAGTGTCAGATGGTGTATGTATCCCTCTTACCACGCCACACAGTTCATATAGTGTAGTGTGTCACAAGTGTCAGATGGTGTATGTATCCCTCTTACCACACCACACAGTTCATATAGTGTAGTGTGTCACAAGTGTCAGATGGTGTATGTATCCCTCTTACCACACCACACAGTTCATATAGTGTAGTGTGTCACAAGTGTCAGATGGTGTATGTATCCCTCTTACCACGCCACACAGTTCATATAGTGTAGTGTGTCACAAGTGTCAGATGGTGTATGTATCCCTCTTACCACGCCACACAGTTCATATAGTGTAGTGTGTCACAAGTGTCAGATGGTGTATGTATCCCCCTTACCACGCCACACAGTTCATATAGTGTAGTGTGTCACAAGTGTCAGATGGTGTATGTATCCCTCACACGGCACACAGTTCATATAGTGTAGTGTGTCACAAGTGTCAGATGGTGTATGTATCCCCTCACCGCACACAGTTCATATAATTAGTGTGTCACAAGTGTCAGATGGTGCATGTATCCCCTCACCACGCCACACAGTTCATATAGTGTGGTGTGTCACAGTGCCAGATGGTGTATGTATCCTCACCGCCACACAGTTCATATAGTGTGTGTCACAAGTGTCCAGATGGTGCATGTATCCCCTCACCGCCACACAGTTCTTATATAATTGTAGTGTGTCACAAGTGTCAGATGGTGCATGTATCCCCCTCACCACGCCACACAGTTCATATAGTGTAGTGTGTCTAGAGTGTCAAATAGTGTATGTATCCCCTTACCACGGCACACAGTTCATATAATTGTAGTGTGTCACAAGTGTCAGATGGTGTATGTATCCCCCTCACCACGCCACACAGTTCATATAGTGTAGTGTGTCACAAGTGTCAGATGGTGTATGTATCCCCCTCACCACGCCACACAGTTCATATAGTGTAGTGTGTCACAAGTGTCAGATGGTGTATGTATCCCCCTCACCACGCCACACAGTTCATATAGTGTAGTGTGTCACAAGTGTCAGATGGTACACCCTGTACTCTGGTTCAGACTCTCAACACGAGTACAACAGAGGTTTGTGATACACTGTTACTGACACCCTCGCTGGCCTGGGGATACTTTAAGGCGTGGACACACTGTTCAGGGATACCAAGTTCACTGTTGAAGGAGGGAGTGGAGGGAACTGTACTGTATACATAGGTGGGGGACAGGAGGTGAAGGCGGCACTATGAGTGTGTGTTTGTGTGTGTCTTAATGTGTACAATTGGTTAAGTATACAACAATGCTTCCCTCTCTCTCTCTCTCTCTCTACCCCCTTGACCACCTATGAGAGAGAGAGAGAGAGAGAGAGAGAGAGAGAGAGAGAGAGATATATAACTCACCTGCTTTGATCTGACCATTAGTGGATATAGCTGACATGGAGAGGGCGGTGATGGTGGTGACAACGTTGCCACATGTCACGATCAACAGGGCCTCGACTGTCAACAAAAACAGTGGTGCCACGTGTTATACTGTGCAATGGTGCCACACGTCTACGGTACAGTTAATTTGTCTTATAGTCAACAAGAAATGGTTTAAAGGCAATGATGGTGCAAACAAAAAACTGGTTTACGTGTATAAGAACATTAATAAGTGGAGTAAACAATAAGATGGTTAACAGTAAAATATGTTGTGAGTGTTTACAAGAAATATTATTATTATTATTATTATTATTATTATTATTATTATTACAGAAGCTTCCCCTCAAAAATCAATTAAAAAAATAAAAAATAAAATAATCCCCCCCCCCGAAAAAGAAGAAAAAAAGAAAGAGAATAAGACGAACACAAGAATAAATTAAATAAAACAGCATAAACAAAGACAGGTTGAGAATCCCACAATGTTCCACTGAGGACCAAAACACAGTAACCTGACCCCCCCCAGATGGTGGCTGAGGAGACGCGAGGGATGAGATGGAAGACTTGGGGTGACGTGTGACGCTAATGGGAGGAGCAGGAAGAATATCAATAAACAGGGGAGGAGGAGGAGGAGAGTGATTTTATTTGTAACATAGATCTGATGAGGGAAATTCTGTGGTTGTTTTACGAGAGAGAGAGAGAGAGAGAGAGAGAGGTGTAGTACAGTATACTCACGCACTCCCGCCTGGCCGACGACCCATGGGAGCCTGAGGAAGAGTATGACTCCCCAGATGTTGAGCAGACAGCGGACCAACACCCCCTGCACCCACCCGAACTTGACCCCGTCACCGCCACCTTCCTCCTCGCCTCCGCCGCCTCGAGACGTCCCTACCACCTGTTGGAGGGAGAGATACTGAGGTGAGAAACACGCATGAGGAGGAGAAGATAGATACAGAGCTTAAGAAACACAAGGGTGATGACCTGTCCGGTGAACGCCTCTCTCTCTCTCTCTCTCCCCTTCAGCACGTCAGAATGAAAAAAATATATATATATAAGATCTCAGTAGCGGAAGAAACAGCTTTTGTGGGTCATAACGAACCTGCCATCTCCAGTCTTTCACAAGGCGATGTTGACAAAGGCATCAGTTGATCGGTCCGCCCCTTGTCAACACCACTGAGCTCTACACACACACACACACACACACACACACACACACACACACACAAAAGAGCGAGAGGTAATGATTCTCACCATCATCATCATCATCATCATCATCATCATCATCATCATCATCATTATCACCACCACTACAATTATCACCATCATCATCATCATCATCATACCACCAGCCCTTATTCCGTCACACCAGCCCTCACCCCATGACAGTAGCCCTCTTAATGACACAGCAGCCCTCACCCCATGACAGTACCCCTCTTAATGACACAGCATCCCTCCCCCATGACAGTAGCCCTCTTATGACACACCATCCCTCACCCTATGACAGTAACCCTCTTCATGACACACCATCCCTCACCCCACTGACAGTAGCCCTCTTCATGACACACCATCCCTCACCCTATGACAGTAACCCTCTTCATGACACACCATCCCTCACCCCATGACCCCCTCTTCATGACCACCGTCCTCACCCATGACAGTAGCCCTCTTCATGACACACCTCCCTCACCCTATGACAGTAACCCTCTTCATGACACACCATCCCTCACCCTATGACAGTAACTCCTCTTCATGACACACCATCCCTCACCCCATGACAGTAGCCCTCTGACACACCATCCCTCACCCCATGACAGTAGCCTCTTCATGACACACCATACCTCACCCATGACAGTAGCCCTCTTCATGACACACCATCCCTCACCCATGACAGTAGCCCTCTTCATGACACACAGCCCTCACCCCTATGACAGTAGCCCTCTTCATGACACACCATCTCACCCGCGACAGCCCTCTTCATGGCACCATCCCTCACCCATGACAGTAGCCCTCTTCATGACACCAGCCCTCCCCCATGACAGTAGCCCTCTTCACCCACACCATCCCTCACAGTAGCCATCTTCATGACAGCAGTAGCCCTCTTCATGACACACCATCCCTCCCATGACAGTAGCCCTCTTCATGACACCCCATCCCTCACCCATGACAGTAGCCCTCTTCATGACACACCATCCCTCACCCATGACAGTAGCCCTCTTCGCGACACCAGCCCTCCCCCATGACAGTAGCCCTCTTCTGGCCACACCAGCCCTCACCCCATGACAGTAGCCCTCTTCATGACACACCAGCCCTCACCCCCTCAGCCTGTTGTAGCAGCACCCGGCAACGAAATACCCCAAAGGATTCCCCGATAATTTGACGGAGAGGACCCGAGGGAGTCTGACTCGACCCTCTTCAGCTAGTTGTTGGGCATCAAGACGAGGTGCCGAACACACACACACACACACACCTTCAGAATGTAGATTACTTCACTCTCTCTCTCTCTCTCTCTCTCTCTCTCTCTCTCTCTCACTTTTCCTGTTTGTCTGTCTGCTGTGTTTATCGTCCTCTATGCTTTATCTCTTTCTGTCTCCTGTCTCTCTTTCGGTCTGTCTTTTGCTCTCGTTCTCTCCCTTATTGTGACTTGTTATCTATCGCGAGTTGTTATCTACCGAGTTGTTATCTACCGTGACTTGTTATCTACCGTAAATACTTATCACCTTGACTACATATCGCCAGAGAGAGAGAGAGAGAGAGAGAGAGAGAGAGAGAGAGCTAGTTAAAACTCTCCTCAAGATTTAATGCCACATGACAAGCCTCCCACAACAACCTCTACTAGCGAATATTAAACCCCAGGCAGTAGGAGGAGGGAGGAGGGGGAGGGAGGAGGAGGGAGTAAAGGAGGTCAGGACAGGTTGTGTCGGACTGGTGGGTGGGACTCACTTGCAACACTGCTGTTATTGGCGACTCTCCAGCACCCCCTCCACCCCTCATCCACTCCTCCTCTCCTCCACTTTTCAGCCACTCCTCCACCCAGGCTGCCACCTACCTTCCCACACCTCCGCCCACTTCTTGATTCCTGCCACCTCTTTGAAGCCTGGAACACTGCCTCTCCCCCTGAACACTGCCCTGCCCTGGAACACTGCCCTCCCCTGGAACACTGCCTCTCCCCCCTGAACACTGCCCTCTCCCCCTGGAACACTGCCCCTCCCTGGAACACTGCCTCTCCCCCCTGGAACACTGCCTCTCCCCTGGAACACTGCCCCTACCCCTACCCTGGAACACTGCCCCCTACCCCTAAACACTGCCCTCCCCTGGAGACACTGCCCTCCCTGGAACACTGCCTCTCTGGAACACTGCCCCTACCCCTGGAATACTGCCCCTCCCCTGGAACACTGCCCCTCCCTTGGAACACTACCTCTCCCCTGGAACACTGCCCCTACCCCTGGAATACTGCCCTCCCCTGGAACACTACCCCTCTCCTGAACACTGCCTCTCCCCTGGAACACTACCCTCCCCTGAACACTACCCTCCCCTGGAACACTGCCTCCCCTCCCCTGAACACTACCCCTCCCCCTGGAACACTACCCTCCCCCTGGAACACTGCCCCTCCCCTGGAACACTGCCCCTCCCCTTGGAACTAAGACTAGACGGACACTGAACTGAGGCCAAAGTTTAATGACTAATGTTTCCTTCTCGAGTCATTATCCTCCTAAAGCTTTAATCTTGTTGTAGCCATTTTCTCCCTGACCTTTATCTTCTAAAGCCCTAAGCACACCAGTCCCAGTCCTCCACACACACACACACACACACACACACACACACACACACACACACACACACACACACACACACACACACACACACACACACACACACACACAGACACAGACACAGACACACACACACACACACACACACACACACACACACACACACACACACACACACACACACACACACACACACACACACACACACACACACACACACACACACACACACACACACACACACACACACACACACACACACACACACACACACACACACACACACACACACACACACACACACACGTATATTGAAGTATTAAGTGTAGATGACGTAGATACCAAATAGACAAATTACATCACCACCACTACTTCTTCCCTGAGAGGTCCGTCAGATTACACCCAGCTGGCCTGCCTGGGATCACACCTCGAATCAAAAGACTTATGCAGCAGAAACAACAACTGCTGAAGTGCCCTTAGTAAGAAACTCATCCGTGAAATACGCACTGCAAAAAAGTCTTACTACCCAACCAAGCTGCAATACCTGAAGCAGACCAACATCAGTCAGTGGTATGGTAAGTTTAAGGAGGAAGACCAAGCAGGGGAAGCTTAGGGGAGTTTAGGGAGTATCGAATGTTGAGTAAACAATCAAGAGCTCAGGTGCGTGAACTCCGACGGTGGAGTATGTGGAGACGAAAGGAGTAAGATTTGACAATTGCACTGACGTGTGTTTTCCAATTGAGTTTGTTATAGTGTCGTCAAGGAGCTTGGTGGAGTCCATTACCTGCAGTGTGTTGGAGCCAAATACGATGGAAGGAAGAGTGGATAGTATGGTTAGCTGGTGGTGGTGGCCCAATTTGGGAGACTGTTCAATATATTCTGAAGGGCGCTGTAGTCGGGAGCCGAGTTATTCACACTGATTCCAATGATATCCCTCAGGGCATCATTGATAAGGCATACAGCCTGGCGTCGGTAACTAAGGAAGTCTGTGAGCTATGGTATGAAACTTTCCCAGAAACCAGAGGTCGATGACTTTATTGATAATTAAGTTATGACTGACTACGTCGAATGTTTTGGTGAAGTCATTGATGGCGGAAGCCACACAAATCTTACGTTTTTCTAGGTTGTGGTATAAGTAATCGAGAAGGCAGACGAAACATTGGGTGACGGAAGTTTTCATGTTGCCCAATTGCTATGTATCTATGGTGCCAGAAATATCAGCATAAGCCAAGTAAAAAACGAGATTCTAACAGATCAGACTGGGTATTGGAGTGACGGCAATGGGTCACCCATTTAAGGATTGTGGGCCCGTTGAGGTAGCGTACTGGTGACATCTTGTTTGACTGAGAGAAGCATTGATAATGGAGCAGAGGGGTTTAGTTAGTTCCGGGAGAACTCCTTGTAGAGCTTCATTGGTAAGTCAATAGGAGTGGTGGAGCTCTTGACCCTGAGTTTGTCCAGGCACCAAGCAACATTAAATTCTTGCACTAAGTCCTGGGTGAGGGGTCTGGTAGGCAAGGTGGAAGACACATTATGTCAAGCTGGGGGAGCGTCTGGCATATAGTTGTAAAATTATTATTGGTTTGCTCAGCTGCTTCACCATAGCTCCTTAAATGGTACACAGCGAAGACTCCTATAAAAAGTGTAAAAGAGGCTGGGTAAGGCTATTCTCTCACCCTCCTACAGTGTCTCAGCTCTCTGATCATTATGAAAACCAACCATCGTAAAAATGGCGGAAGGGACAGATACACGCAGAGGTGGAAGAAAGAGGGTAATTGGTGGTAAGACGGAGGAGAAGGGAAGAGAGGAGGGAAGGATAACAGGAGGGGGGGGGTGTAATAATGGATAAATGAGACTTAAGAGGATTAACAATAAATCTTGAGCTGAAAATCCCTTCAAAGAGGATCAGGTCTCCGGATTTCCCAAGATCGCAAGACAGATTTTCCCAATAACTTGAATAAAAAAACCCACGACACAGACAGATTTTCATAAGTTCGTAAGACAAGACTTTCCTCGTCATTTAAGATTGTGAGAATGGGGTTAAAATGCTACTACACACAGACGGATTCTCAAAGGATCTTAAATTGAGTTTTGGATTTCACTTCAGATATGGGAACGAATCAAATCGACTTATTGTGTAAATTACGTAAGTTTCAAAATGGCGACAACATTGCACCGAGACTACTGTATATAGTGACTAGATGCGATTTTCAAGGATAGTGTAATGATATACCACTTATTGATACTGATGGTGTTGACGGTGAACGATTATTCTGTCTCTCTCTTCTCTGTCTCTCTCTTCTCTCTGCCACCTTTCTCTCTTTCCTCTCCTCTTGATCCCGTTTTCTCTCTCCTATGCACCATCACCAAATAAGCCAACAGCAACGCATATGTAATTACGATCACGTTGCATGTCAGGAGTCACTCGAAATGGTTACTGACCTGTCTCTGTCTGTCTGTCTGTCTCTGTCTGTCTGTCTGTCTCTCTGTCTGTCTGTCTCTCTGTCTGTCTGTCTGTCTGTCTCTCTATCTGTATGTGCAATTATATATTTTCCCCTCTATCTATCTATCTATCTATCTATCTTTGATCTCTCTATCTTTGTGTTTGATCTCAATCTGTCTGTCTGTCTCTCTGTCTGTCTGTCTGTCTCTCTCTCTATCTCTGTCAATGTCTTTCTGATTTCTCTTTCATACTCTATCTCTGTCTGTCTCCCTCCCCCAGGTAACCCGGAGTTAACAAAGGGACTAACCTGGAGGGAAGGGTGGTGAGGCTAGCAACTGGGTCACTCCTATTTCCGGATGCAGAAGTATACGTGTTTTCCACCTATCACGGTCCTCCCTCCTGTGTGTGTGTGTGTGTGTGTGTGTGTGTGTGTGTGTGTGTGTGTGTGTGTAAGCATATTTGGTAATACATAGATATAAAATTAACGAGACAGACAGACAGACACTACATCCTTGATCACCGTAGGGTCAATACTCATCAGGTGGACCTCCTTGGCCAATGTTCGACCCATTCCCCAAGTCCCTCTCCCCGACCCATCCTCACTGCTGGGATATCAACATAATCAAAAGTGACAATTTCGTTTCGGAAAGAAGTGGGATCAGTGTTGAACAGTGATGAACAGTGTTTAAGCTAGTGAATTCAGCACAAGACAGTATCGGTGAGAGCCGTGACCCACCAGTGAGATAAGCACCCCTGGGAACCATCCTCTGACCAGACGGTGTTAATCAGTCCACCCTGGGAACAACAGAGGGCCGGCTATACACCTGACTACGAGGTAACACAACATCACCGAGCAGAGTGAGGTACTGTGGCACCACACCACACCACCCGGTGTCCCCATGACCACGTGAGGTCCTTCATATCAACACCCGAGGACGAGTCACCGCACCTCATGAATACCACACCACCCGGTGTCCCCATGACCACGTGAGGCCCTTCATATCAACACCCGAGGACGAGTCACCGCACCTCATGAATACCACACCACCTGGTGTTTCAATGACCAGCCCTGGCCCGGGCCATCAACTGTAAACTATAATAATTTGTATGTTCAATTCATGTTCCTTCTTCTTTCAGTAATGAAAGCTTTTGTTAAACGACCCACCCACCCCATGTTAAGCGACCCACCCACCCCATGTCTTTGTATGTAATACGTCATTTTTGTCCAATGTATATTTTCAGCCTTCGGGCTGCAGAACTTTTTCAATGAACAGTTAATTATTATTATTACAAAGAGAGAGAGAGAGAGAGAGAGAGAGAGAGAGAGGTTCCAATAACGTGCCCTATTTTTGGTCTGGCAGACTTGGAGCAGTTTATCTCTCTCTCCTTCTCCTCTTTTTTCAGAAACCAGTACCCTGACAATAACACACACACACACACACACATTAATATAATTTTGTATTTATAATTAATAAATGAAAAACAAGACATAAAGAAAGAAAAAAGTTAGATATATATCACGATAGATTGTTTAACTTCTTACAACAGATTGTTTAAATGTCACGGTAGAGTCGAGGGCCCCACGGATTCATCGGCTCAATCTGGCTCTCACTAGTTTGAACCTTGCTATCTTCACCTCACCTGTGTTCCTCTCAGTAATCACGTACTGCTCCCCCTACTGTTAAGTCTACTGTACTCATGACCTATGTACTCTTTATAGGTGTAGTGTCGTATTCAGCTTTATTTACAGAAGTACGGTTAGACCTACCACAAATTCTACTGTATATCCACTATGTTTATTTACCTTGAGGAGAAAACCTAATTTACATAAACCCAATATGGCTGCCAAAATGCGCAGACAGATCTTATTTGCCATATAATATCAGTCATTCATATCATATAACCATACACATACCAATATCGTATCATCATATCAATATCATATATCACTAAAAATAAAATCCTGTCTTGCGGGCGTTGGCATTGTTGATCTCCAGGTAGGTGGGGCGTGACATCAGCCACGTAAGACACTGCCATACCTCTTCTTCTTGTCAACCCACTTGATGTCTTCACTGACTGCCTCAGTACAGTATTTACCTCATACCTGTATCAAGAGAAATTCCAGCCCAGAAGTGAATGGTTCGGCGCACTAAATGTAGGAAAGGATTATACAGTATACCTCTGCATGTTGTATCCTGAGCTTCACCATACATACACTGTACTGTGCACTGATCCTGTATACAAGTTGTGGCCTCATGCTGCCAAATAAGGCAGAATGCCATGTATGGCTCCCAGATGTAATTTCCAATGGCCTTTCCTTTCTACTTTCAGGAACTTTCTCAATATGTCTATATTTCCATGTACTGTAGCCATAGTTTTTGCATTACGGGGTGTTGTTAAAGAATCCTTCACTATTAGTAGGTGATCACTGAATTATTGAGGTCATTGAGTGGAGGAGGGCACCCTCAGTAATTTCATATAAACCTGACAAAGTTTTCCCAAGATTTTCTGCTTTTCCAGGTGTGTGTGTGTGTGTGTCTCAGCTGCACCCAGTTGGCCCTCCCCTCGTTGATCATTTTGAGGGACATCACTGGGGGGTTGAGTGCGTGAGCTCCTCTTGTTCTTCTGTGACTGAGTATTGAGAGGAAAATCAACTTTGAATGCTTCAAAGACCAGCATGGCACTAAGTGTTGCATCAACATTAAAGTGCCCCCGTAAACTCTCTCTAAAGGCCTGACCCAGCCATTACGTGACCAATACATCCTATGAAACTCATTTGTGTGTGAAAACCAAGCCGTAATACAATGCAGCGAAGGTCACTCTCTTCAGGCTCACTCTCCGTTATCTGAAGGGCCTTCCGCTGGAGTGGCTGGTCAGAGGGTACAGTGGGTGTTACATTATACTTCTTAGTAAGGAAACTGTAGTTATGCTGCTGCCTCGTGCTTCACTAGCCTGTGCTATTCCTTGACATCCTTTGAGTTCCAGTGCGACAACTGTTTGCCCGTCGCCCAGGGAAGCTTCACAAAATACGTTTATCCATCACTGGCTGTGTTTGTCGAAAAAGAGACAAATATGTTTAACATTGTCGACATCGTAACTATTGCTTTAAGCTAATTTAGAACGTGTAGTTGTTTTATTAATGATACTTTCAATTTACTTGGACATCAGTTGCTGAAATATTAAGGACAAGTTATCAGTATGGCAACTGTGGTTTTCTCATACAAGACTTCTAAACCACTCAAAAAGCTTATTTAGAAACTATTCTTTGGCAAAGTAAGCTCTGTCCAGGCAGTCTGGCCGCCATATTGAATTTCTGCAGCTTAGGTATATTTACCCAAAGTAGATTCGAGTGTATATATACATCTATGATAATATAAGGTCGTGTCTGTCTGTGTGTTGCGGCCATAACTCCAAAACAGAAGCAGTTAGACCTAAAACTTTACACACATATTACATGGGTGCCAAGATTGTGTCCTCAGTAATTACTATTGACCACGGACCTCCTGGTGGCCCGGGCAAGAACCAAATATATTCCCGGGCTGAAATATCGCTACAACAATTACTGGAGGAGGTCACCCGTGTCAGGGAGGGCAAACTGTGACAATCAAATGTACGTAGTATATACCTAGCCCGAGCAAAGACAGACAATTTTGATATGTTGGGTAAAGATTAATATTTTCCTATATTTACTAGACTAGGGTAATACCTGGTGCGTGTTCCTTACTTCCTTCTTATGTACGAGTCACGTTAGCGTCCTACAAAACCATACACACACACTGGAGGGTCTGAGTACACCTTCAACTGTTAACTGGTGTTTGTTGCTTCATTGTTTGTTTTAACTGTGATTGAATATGTTTGTTTTTGCTTGAAGATGAAGGGAAATAATTATTCTCTTTCTTTAATGAGCCGAAAAAGCTCTCTCTCTCTCTCTCTCTCTCTCTCTCTCTCTCTCTGTGGTAGAGTAAAAGGATAGAGGGAAATAAAGGGAAGAAGAGGGTAAATGAGATTTCCGTGTTGTCGACTAACTAGATAATGTTTCCAGCCTCACCACCTTCCTCCTGACACACCTGGCTGACACACCTGGCTGACACACTCAAGACACCTCGTTGAAACTTTAAATTTTAAGACACGTTTGACACACTAGAGGATACGTTGGATGACACTTAAAAGACACATAGTTGACACACTAGGACACCTGGATAACACACTTCCTGACACCTGGTTCACCCACACACACACTGTACACATATATACTGCACACATATACATACACACACATACTGTACACACATAATGGTTGCCCCTCGTGTACGAGGATGGACGGCCCAAGGGCCACCTAGGCGAGACTTTGTTTAAGGTGTAGTAGCTGTCGCCAACACAACAACCACACCCTAAGTTAACGAGTTGCATGACCCAGTGTCAAGGAATAGTCCGAGAAGACCGGACAACTCACCAACCTCACTGGCTAACCATTACCCCAGAACACGATCCGCAAATAGATTAACATCCAGGTTCCCAATTACTGCTGGGTAGACAGAGGCAAATGGCGTAAAGAAACTTGCCCATAGTTTCACCCTGACCGGGGATCAAACCCGGGACCGCTCACTTGCGAGGCGAGCATGCTGACCATTACACGATTCGCCATTGCACCACGCATACATACCTTCCCTTACACACACACACACAAGACGATATATATTAAGTCTGGAACACGTATCTAGGAGTTCTTACACGAGATTAAATTTTCAAGGAAGAGAATCTGTCCGCCAACACGGGTGAAAAATATCGAGTGTCGGTTAGAAGACGAAATATATTCACTGGTGGACGAATTCAGTAAGCTGTTCTTAACTAAACTTGACCTCTTCTTTACCTAACTCTCCACCCAGGTTAGTTTATTATAAGTCGTTCTTAACTATACTTTCCTTCATTACTAGGTATGACCATTGAGTCTCTACTAACAGTATTTTGTTACCAGTATGTCCTTAACCTCACTCTCAATACTCAGCATGTTTCACACTCCTGCAGGATATTGATTTTTAACTTCACAGAGTCTTCCTGGACCAACAAACTTCACTCATCTCTTCCTCCTCCTGCAGGATATTGATTTTTAACTTCACAGAGTCTTCCTGGACCAACAAACTTCATTCATCTCTTCCTCCTCCTGCAGGATATTGATTTTTAACTTCACAGAGTCTTCCTGGACCAAAAAACTTCATTCATCTCTTCCTCCTCCTGCAGGATATTGATCTTTAACTTCACAGAGTCTTCCTGGACCAAAAAACTTCATTCATCTCTTCCTCCTCCTGCAGGATATTGATTTTTAACTTCACAGAGTCTTCCTGGACCAAAAAACTTCATTCATCTCTTCCTCCTCCTGCAGGATAACACAGCTTCACCAAACTTTCCCTCACCATTAATTATTTAACCAATACATACTTCAGGTAAGGATCAACTGCCTCCTGGACACCAGCTCGCCTCCCACCCACTGGTGCTGCAGGTGGAGGGAGGGAGGGAGGGAAGGGGGAAGGGAGTGAGGTAGGTGGGAGGGAGAGAGGTGGGTGTGTCCTGGGTGGGGTACACCACAGCCGCCTCCTCCCCTGCATACCGGGGCCAGACGTGATCAATAACTCTCTCCACCACCACCACCACACATGGAGGTCAGCACCAACACAAACTTCCCTCCATCATCTCCACCATCTCCACCATTAACTCAATATCAATGAAAACTCGTGAAATTCCAACAAGTTATTAAATTCCCTGATCCTCAAATATTCAACAGACTCTAAAATAAAAAGTCAACACTGAACGGCTCTCAATACACCCAAGCTTGTTTCATTCCCCCCCAAAATAGTTAAAATCTCATAAACTTCATAATTTTGCTTCGTTTTGGCAATAAGTTAAAGGTGTTGTCAGATGGTTACTGGGAATGTCATCACCTTCACGTCTCATGGTTAAAGTCAACGTCTCGTGGTTAAAGTCAACGTCTCGTAGTTAAAGTCAACGTCTCGTGGTTAAAGTCAACGTCTCGTGGTTAAAGATGACGTCTTGTGGTTAAAGATGACGTCTCATAGTTCAAGTCGATGTCTCGTAGTTAAAGATGCTGTCTCGTAGTTAAACCAATGTCTCGAGGTTAAAGATGACGTCTCGTGGTGAAAGTCTGTGTTTCGGGGTTAAAGGTGCTGTCTCATGGTTAAATCAATGTCTCGTGGTTAAAGATGACGTCTCATGGCGAAAGTCTATGTTTGGGGGTTAAAGTGGAAGTCTCGTGGATGAATTCTTCAGGATAATGGCTGCCCCTCGTGTCCCAGGTTGGCCGGTCCTAAGGCTCACCTTGGCGTGAATTTGTTTAAGGTGTAGAAACTATCGCCAACACAACAACCACACCCGGAGTTAACGAATTGCATGACCCAGTGTCGAGGAATAATTCAAGATGACCAACCAACTCTCCAACTGCACTGACTAACCATTGCCCAGGAACACGATCCGCAAATCGATTAACATCCAGGTTCCCAATTACTGGTGGGTAGACAGAGGCAATATTCACACTGCCGGGGGATCAAACCTCTGTCATACCTTAACACACACACTACAAAGAAACGCAATTTTAATAGATAAATTATCGTTTTAACCTCATCTGTACGAGGGTATCTGGGCTGAATAAACCGTCGAGTGTTAGCCAGACATAGTATCTAAAGTGACGTCGCCATAGTGTAGGTATTTTTGTAATTTACGTCGGGAGAAAAATAGTCACATTAGATTATAAGGACCTATTCTATATAATGTCCTGAGCCAATAGATAGATGACTATTAGATAAAAAAAAATAGGAAGCAGCAATAGACAAGTGGGTATTATAACCTTAGAGTCTAGAACCAATAGATAGGTGGCTATTATTAGCTATTTGACGTCCAGACAGATGGCTATTAGATGTAATAGTTTAGGGAGAATCAATAGAGAGGTGACTATTATAAGGTACTGGCGTTAGGGAGAGAGGGAAGGAAGACAAGGTGACTGACTATACGAGTTTTACGAGTCATGAAGAAGAAGAAGAAGAAGAAGAAGAAGAAGAAGGACACCCTGGAACCCTGAACCATTGCCCCCCCCCCTCACCCTCAGAACCCTCCCCCTGAATCCTAAGACTCTCCTTAATCTCCTGAACCCTCCCCTGAATCCTAAGACCTCCCCTTAATCTCCTGAATCCTCCCTGAATCCTAAGACTCTCCCTTTAACCTCCTGAACCCCCTTGGACCCTACCCCCCACCTAACTCGTCAGGGTGTCAGTAAACAAACACACTAACCCACCATGTCAACACACAGTCATAGGGAGTGATGGGGGGGTTAATATTGTTCTAAATCTACACTGATGTCTCCTGATGGTGTCTTAAGTAACGTTTCTGGGACAATAAGTAACGTTTCTGGATCTATAAGTAACGTTTCTGGATCTATAAGTAACGTTTCTGGATCTATAAGTAACGTTTCTGGATCTATAAGTAACGTTTCTGGATCTATAAGTAACGTTTCTGGATCTATAAGTAACGTTTCTGAACTATAAGTAACGTTTCTGGATCTATAAGTAACGTTTCTGGATCTATAAGTAACGTTTCTGAACTATAAGTAACGTTTCTGGATCTATAAGTAACGTTTCTGAACTATAAGTAACGTTTCTGGATCTATAAGTATTTAAAACTTACTAGTTAATCCGCCCACATCTGTACACCCACCTCCAACCACACCCACACACCCCCCCTTAATCCACACCCACACATTCTAAACTATCCATACACACCCTTAACCACCCACACCCACACCACCCTGCAATAACAACATGACCCACCCCCTCAGGCACGGACCCGCCCACATACGGTGCCATCCGCCCGTCACGGTATCGATCAGTTGCCAGGAGTGAGTGGCTGGGTGGGTGGCGCTGTCCTCATTCCACCACCTTCATTATCAGATTTGTTTGACTTCTTTCGTGTTTGTCAGTCATGTGTTAACACCAGGCAGATATGAAGTAACACTCTACTATATAATTATGTTAACTGTATGCATGTATGTATGTATGTATGTATGTATGTATGTATGTATGTATGTATGTGGGTTCCTGGGTGCGTGACGTGAAGGCTCTACACCTAAATGCAACCCTTTGGCTTCACACACACACACACACACACACACCAAAAATAACACTCACTCAACAACACACCTGGGAGTCTAGGAAAGGCTGAACCAGGTAAGCGCAAACGTTCTTGTAATTATCCCAAACGTTTAGTGATTTATTACACGTTTCTCAGGTGTAGTAAAACTTGTGTCTCTAATTTATATACAGACTAATTATATCTTTAACAGAACAATATAAATGATCGACTAAAATAATGGCGTTTGTAGATGAAATTACTTTGAGAAATAAAACTTTTCTGTGCAATGAAGAGAAATAAATTATTACCCAGTTTCTTGGACAATAGTTCAGTAATGGATTAAACTCGTATATTTTATAATGAACAAAACACGTGAATTATTACCAAACACACTAAACGACCACCAACACCTGGGAAGAGTTGACCTAAGTGATTCAGTACTATAGTCTACAAGTCAGCGATAACCTCAGTGGAACTCGTCCATGTTGACACCGGGTCGTCATGGTAACAGTTTTAAACCCGTATTTTGTCAATATGGCTGTTTGTCTAAACTGTTTTTATTTTGATTAACAGCCATGGGGTAATTACAATGACTATGTAACTGATTACAATTATTTTGGCAAGTAATTGATTGCAATTACGATATGCTATCACTGTTAGTACACCTTGAACCACCTGTTGGTACACCGTGAACCACCTCTGCCACCGCTGTTCGGACAGGTTGCCTCATGTCGTGTGCTAATGAATCAGTGAGTTACGGGTCACGCGACATGAATACTCTTCTGAGTAAGATCAAAGTTCAGCCGCTCCCTCCCTCACCCCGTGTCTCTCTCCTTCCCAAATATCCCTCCCTGTCTGCTTACACGTCTCTCTCTCTCTCTCCACTCCTGCTTCCCTCTCTATCTGCCTCTGTCTATCCTTCCCCCCCTCCCTCTCCTCCTTATTTATCTTGCCCTTGATCAAGGCACCCAAGATCACCTGTATAGTCTATGTGGTCACCGGATAAAACCCCAACGGGGTTCTCATTTGTCAACACTAACCTAACCTAACCTAACCTAAGCTTAAAAGTGTTTTATTTTATATTGTAAATATGAGACTGGGGTTTTGTCCGTTGGGGTTCAGTAAGAGGGTCAGCTTATATAACAAACTAGTGTTTCTAACATTACTACTTTCCACAGAGGTACACGTGGTGAAGCAAACAAGCAAGTATCAAAACAACAGTAACTCTAACCATTTAAGACAACAAATACGGAGTAAATTTATAAAGAAGAGTTAAGGTGAAGCTTAATAACATATGGCAGTAAACCAGTTGAGAGTAGAGGATATAAATATGGAGCCCGGGGAGTGACCACAGGGAAGACTATAGTCACCTGAGACAATACCCTCAGGTCTAGAGCAATGGCTGAGGTTACCTTACCTGATACACTATATGGCAGAGATACTGAGCGGGAAGAGTAATCCATGTAGGCGAGTCTCTCAGAGTGTGAGTGCGGGACGTATTATTACTGTACATGGGGCAACACAGAATTCTCATTGGCTATAAGCTCAGGAAAGATGATGATTGGTCAACTGTAGTTCACTAGAGTGACACGAAATGTTCCGACTCGTTCTCTTGAACATTGAATCATTTGGATACGTTAAGTCAGACCAGCCACTGTTGTCGATACTAATAACAACCTGTACAGTAGTTTATTAACCTGACACAAACAATAAATAACAATACACAAAATTAATATTAAATAACATAAACATAAATATGAATATGAGCTAAACATAGAAAAATGTTACAGTATGCTGTTATATACACGAGGTTCACTGTATAACAAGAGTACATGGTAGTCTGGGTGCAGTTATCAACACCATAATGGACACTATACTTTATCGTAGTATTTAAAACAGTCAATAAGATGCCTTTTAGATACAAAAAATATGACCTTTATGACTCACGGACCGAGACAGGTGTGGTAGCAGGTGTGTCGGGTTAGCAACAGGTGTGGTAGCAGGTGTCTCGGGTCAGAAACAGGTGTGGTAGCAAATGTGTCGAACCATAAACAGGTTTGGCAACAGGTGTGTATCAGAAACAGGTGGTAGGTTTGTCAGCAACAGATGCGGTAGGTGTGTCGCGTCAGCAACAGGTGCGGTAGGTGTGTCGCGTCAGCAACAGGTGTGGTAGGTGTGTCGCGTCCGCAACAGGTATGGTACCGGAAGGAAATGCTGTTGGACCAGCAACAGGTGTGGGATGTGTGACGTATTAGTAACAGGTGTGGTAGGTGTGTCGCTTCAGCAAAAGGTATGGTACTGGTAGCGGATATTTGCGGGTCAGCAACAACAGGAGTGGTAGCAAGTGTGGCCAGCAACAGTTGTGGTAGGTGTGTCAACAACAGGTATGGTCAAAGGTGTGTCAACAACAGGTGTGGACCATCAGCAACACATTAAACCTGATCACGTATTTTTTTGTCTCCACATTTGTGTTGTTGTTGAATGACTGATGGTTCTGTGTACCTGCTTCTCTCTAGTCTCTCCTTCCTTAATTATCTCTATCTCTTCTTCTTACCTTATCTCCCTTTCTTTCTCTGTGTCCTATTCGTTCATTATCTCTCCTCTTCTTTCTATCTGTCCTTCCTTCATTATCTCACCTTCCCTTTCCAGTCTGTTTATCCTCCTCCTCATGTCTCACCCCCTCCCTACCCGGTCTCTCCTCACCAAGAGAACATTACAGAACACTAAGGGGTCTCTCGGGCGTCTGGAGATAATGAGCCTTGAAGTGAGGTGAGATTATCTGTTTTCTTTGTCCTCTTAAATGATATTGAGAGAGAGAGAGAGATAAACAACCATACCTTATTGGGAGGTGGCTGGTGGAGGTCATCTAGGGTGGGCCTCTGATGCGCCTCTGGACCATGCATAATACTGGCCAGGTTACGGTAGTGGTCGAGCCGGGGTAATGCCTCCCTGGTCAGCTGACGGAGGGAGCGGAAGGTGGATTGAGTGCCCGAGTGAGTGCCCGAAAGAGTGCCCGAGTGAGTGCCCATGTTGGGTTCAAGGTCCGACGGTGGGGACGTGGGTGAGTCACATATCTCCTCGATGTCTACCAATGAGAAGGGAAAGACAGTGGTATTAATGGCTCTTTGATGAGAGTCCAAGCTATATCAGGCAACAAGGTTTAATTAATAATGAATCAATCAATTTTTTATCAGTAAACCTCTCCAATAACTGAAAATAAAATTGGGTGGGCTACTAATAAAGGGTGGGTTAGTAACATGGGGTGGGTGGGATACTAACATAGGTGGGTTAGTAACATGGGGTGGTGGGCTACTAACATAGGGTGGGTTAGTAACATGGGGTGGGTGGGCTACTAACATAGGGTGGGTTAGTAACATGGGGTGGGTGGCTACTAACATAGGGTGGGTTAGTAACATGGGGTGGTGGGTGGGCTACTAACATAGGGTGAGTTAGTAACATGGGGTGGAGTGGGCTACTAACATAGGGTGGAGTTAGTACCATGGGGTGGGTGGGCTACTAGGGTGGGTGGGTTAGGGTGGGTTAATGGCATGGGTGGGTGGGCTACAATGGTGGTTAGTAACATGGGTGGGTGGGTGGGTTAGTAACATGGGTGGGTGGGTTACTAAAATAGGGTGGGTGGACTAGTAACATGGGTAGGTGGGTTAGAAACATGGGGTGGGTGGTTAGAAACATGGGTGGGTTAGCAACATGGGGTGGGTGGGCTATTAACATAGGGTGGGTGAGCTAGTAACATGGTGTGGGTTAGTAACATGGGTAGGTGGGTTAGAAACATGGGGTGGGTTAGAAACATGGGGTGGGTTAGTAACATGGGGTGGGTGGGCTAGTAACACAGTGTGGGTGGTCTAGTTACATGGGGTGGGTAGGCTAGTAACATGGGGTAGATGGGGCTAGTAACACAGGGTGGGTAGGCTAGTAACACAGTGTGGGTTTGCTAGTTACATGGGGTGGGTGGGCTAGTAACACGAGGTGGGTGGGCTAGTAACACAGGGTGGGTAGACTAGTAACATAGTGTGGGTGGGCTAGTAACACAGGGTGGATGGGCTAGTAACACAGGGTGGATGGGCTAGTAATACAGGGTGGGCGGGATAGGTACCTGGGATGGGCGGTGAGTGGGTGGTCTCAGCATCGCCCCGCTGGTCCTGAGTGTCCACCCGGTTCACGTGGAACCTTTGGCGTTTGTCCTGACTCATCACGGGCTTCAAGATGACGTCACACTGGCTCCCCAATGAAGTTATTTTGGCTTCTTTATAACGTCACCTAGGTAGTTGATGACGTCACTTTCGTCTTGATGACGTCAGTTTTCCTTATGACGTATCACTGGCTCTGCAATGACGTCACTTTAGGCTTGTTTTGCTCCGTACAGTTACTTATAAACACTTTTCACTAACGATCATAATCTTGTTTTTCTACGTCAAGTAACTTATCAGCACTTAATCGAGTATAGTTATATTTTTCCAACGTTAAAAGTAAATATATTAACAGCACTTCATCAACAATAAACAATGTTAAAAGTAACTTATAAACACTTTTCTTCAACGATAACTACAATATAACAATTTCAACAACTTCACTAGATCAAAAAATGAACTTCAATGGTATCTCGTCTTGGTAACTTTCTCCTTGTCAAAACACTCACACCTTTATAAAACTTGCAGAGGCTTAGGCATTAAATCAGTCACTATAACCCCTTCATTAATTACTGTTATACATTTTTCCTCTGGTTTAATAATGGATAAGCTCGCCATTGTTGTTGACTGAGTGAGAGAGTGGACGAGGGAGGGTGCGTGAGGAGGTCCGCTTAACACACGTCCGTCTTCCTCGAGAGTCGCGAGAGCACTAACTCTACGGGGCCCCCACCCGCGTTTTAGTAATCCCTGCCAAACCCTCATTTCCCCTCCCTAATCATCCTTCCAGGTCTCCCTCTTACTGCCCCTTGGTAACCCTCACCCCATGGGCCAAGGTGTCGACATGTTACCAGTGATGGCTTGTTACCCCCCCCCCCATATAGTAAACAAAACCACCCTATCATTATCCAGGAAAACAGTGTTGCCAAACCCACAATTAATACAACATAAACATGAGGCTCGTGTGGGAACATTACCTTCACCATAACTCAAGACGTTAAACCACTAATTACCTTCACCATAACTCAAGAGGCTAAACCAATCATTACCTTCACCATAACTCAAGACGTTAAACCACTAATTACCTTCACCATAACTCAAGAGGCTAAACCAATCATTACCTTCACCATAACTCAAGACGTTAAACCAATAATTACCTTCACCATAACTCAAGACGTTAAACCAATAATTACCTTCACCATAACTCAAGACGTTAAACCAATCATTACCTTCACCATAACTCAAGAGGCTAAACCAATCATTACCTTCACCATAACTCAAGACGTTAAACCAATAATTACCTTCACCATAACTCAAGACGTTAAACCAATAATTACCTTCACCATAACTCAAGAGGCTAAACCAATAATTACCTTCACCATAACTCAAGAGTTAAACCAATAATTACCTTCACCATAACTCAAGACGTTAAACCAATAATTACCTTCACCATAACTCAAGACGTTAAACCAATAATTACCTTCACCATAACTCAAGAGGCTAAACCAATCATTACCTTCACCATAACTCAAGACGTTAAACCAATAATTACCTTCACCATAACTCAAGACGCTAAACTAATAATTACCTTCACCATAACTCAAGACGTTAAACCAATAATTACCTTCACCATAACTCAAGACGTTAAACCAATCATTACCTTCACCATAACTCAAGACGTTAAACCACTAATTACCTTCACCATAACTCAAGAGGCTAAACCAATAATAACCTTCACCATAGCTCAAGAGGCTAAACCAATAATTACCTTCACCATAACTCAAGACGTTAAACCAATCATTACCTTCACCATAACTCAAGACGTTAAACCAATCATTACCTTCACCATAACTCAAGAGGCTAAACCAATCATTACCTTCACCATAACTCAAGAGGCTAAACCAATCATTACCTTCACCATAACTCAAGACGTTAAACCAATCATATTTAAACCTAACCCATGAGACATAAGATCGTGGGCAGAGTTTAATGTTTACGTCATCACAAACCTAAATTATCAAATATACTATATACAAACTAACTCAATAACTGGCAGATCATTAGCCTCCATCAACAACACTCCAATCACCCAATTAATATGATGGTCGGTGTAGTTAGGTTAGGTCAGGTCAGGTTAGGTCAGGTTAGGTTAGGTTAGGTCAGGTCAGGTTAGGTCAGGTTAGGTTAGGTTAGGTTAGGTTAGGTCAGGTCAGGTTAGGTCAGGTCAGGTCAGGTTAGGTTAGGTCAGGTTAGGTCAGGTTAGGTTAGGTTAGGTCAGGTTAGGTTAGGTTAGGTCAGATCAGGTTAGGTCAGGTCATGTCAGGTTAGGTCAGGTCAGGTTAGGTCAAGTCAGGTCAGGTTAGGTTAGGTTAGGTTATCACTAAGCTTATAAACGACCATACGTCAGCATCATGTGATATCTCCGGGTTGGTTAAGTTTAGGTTTTTTGTGGCCGAAATATAAAACATCATTTACTAGTCCATATAGTTTGAGAACATCCTGAACAGTAATAAACAGATGGAAGACTGTGGTGAGATAATACTGTAGTTAAGTTGCTGGTACTGTACTGTCTCTCATCACAGAACCTATAATAAGGTAAAGTCAATGTGTTAATGGTAAGAAATGTCCAACGAAACTTATGCTAAAAAAACCCAATGTGTTTGTTTGTCAGAGGTTCGTGGTTTGGCCAATTATTTTAATTCAATTGTGAAATAAATATTCAAAAGGTTTGAGACTTTTGAATCACCCTGTACACGTGATGACAAAATTCCCTTCGGTCATAATTAACAAAGAGTTACCTTTTAATAATAACAGGTGGGGGAATTCCTCTTCATTGTTTACACTTTAGTCTGTTGGTATTTACTGACAGGTGTTTTATGTTGAACTATTGTATTGTGAACTGCTGCCCCTGCCTTTGTTCTACGTCCAGGGTCCAGGGTCCAGGGTCTAGTGTCCAGGGTCCAGGGTCTAGTGTCCAGGGTCCAAGGTCTAGTGTCCAGGGTTCATGGTCTAGTGTCCAAGGTCCAGGGTCTAGTGTCCAAGGTCCAGGGTCTAGTGTCCAGGGTCCAGGGTCTAGTGTCCAGGGTCCAGGGTCTAGTGTCCAGGGTTCAGGGTCTAGTGTCCAGGGTTCATGGTCTAGTGTCCAGGGTTCATGGTCTAGTGTCCAGGGTTCATGGTCTAGTGTCCAGGGTTCATGGTCTAGTGTCCAGGGTTCATGGTCTAGTGTCCAGGGTTCATGGTCTAGTGTCCAGGGTTCATGGTCTAGTGTCCAGGGTTCATGGTCTAGTGTCCAGGGTTCATGGTCTAGTGTCCAAGGTCCAGGGTCTAGTGTCCAAGGTCCAGGGTCTGGTGTCCAGGGTTCATGGTCTAGTGTCCAGGGTTCAGGGTCTAGTGTTCAAGGTCCAGGGTCTAGTGTTCAAGGTCCAGGGTCTAGTGTCCAGGGTCCAGAGTTCATGGTCTACTATCTTAACAATGCTGGGAAATATTATTGGTATTGGAACTCTCTTATTTTTTAATAATTTGGTTTGAATGTTGTATGTGTTCATCTTATGTGTATAGAGATGATAGAGTGTGGTAGGGTGTCGTCAGCGGCGGTGTGGGTCGGTCAGTGTCGTGAGGGAGAGGGACGGGTGGTGGGGTCAGGCGATGTGAGTGCGGCATAGGAGTCAGCCACTCAGCAGAGAAGTTTGACACCATGGATGGCATCAGAGGCAGTAATTCGATCGCAGACGGTGAGCAGAAGCATGACTTCTATTCTGGTAGTTGTAGGGCAACCAAGACGAGTTTCAACCAAATGTTTTCGATGTTTAGTTGCTCGTGTCAGGAGCCAACCGCAAAGGACGGGAGAAGCATAATCGATTATAGCCTGTACGATGATGTACCGGACATGAGGCCCAGGACCTGACGGAGGTATTACAAAAAGGTGAAAAATATGGTTTAAGAGTTAATGCTGTAAAGACTAAAGTAATGGTTGTTAACAAATTGGAAATAAATCCTAAAATAAAAATTATGGAAGAAACAGGGAACTAAAAGAAGCGGAAAATTTTGTGTATTTGAGAAGTAACATTAACTTTGATGATACAGTACATATACAGAAGAAATCATAGCAAGAATAGGGCAAGAAACAACAGCTTTATTATCTAAAAGACCTAATGAAGGGAAATCAACTTTAATTAAAAAAAAAGGTTATTGAAAGGACTGTTGTGTGGATAAGAAAGTAGACACTTCCAACAGACATCAGAAAGAGTGAGTGATATTATAGAAGAATGTTAAAAATAAGTTACACTGACTGGAAAACAAATGAAAAAATACTAAGGTTAACAAAAACCTCAAGAGAAATGCTTGAATTATGCACAAACAATATATATACTTTGGGTCATATAATTAGGGATGAGGGGATAATAACAGAAATACTAATGGGCAAAGTTGAGGGTAGGAGGTCCAGGGGAGGGCAGTGACAAGGATGGGTGAATGAAATAAAAAACTGGGTCCCCTTACAGGATTGGTAAAAACAGACCGAGAACGTTTAGAGTGGAGGACTGTGGTCACCAACCCTCAGATATAAAGGCTGTATTCTGATTAAATGATTCTTGCTCCCTCGTCAGGTTTGCCTCCTCATTAATAAAAACTTTCAGGAAATATCCCGAAGGAACCAAACCATTAGCGCACAAAAGTGACGTTCTAAATTATATACGTTTATTTTGGGTTAAACATCATCTCATTTTAATTCTTAATGATCCATAATACCAATAATATAATTAACAGCTAAAATAAAATTGTTAGGCCTTCTATTATTCTATTACATTTTCTTTGTTAGAATAATAACGAGTATTTTTAGGGGTAACGTAAGTAATATTAACCCACTGACGGTTGTTTAATGGATAATTTAAGGGTAGATAGATATTTATTCAATATGAAGTAAGAGTATAACTACACACACCCAGAACTACCAACTTAAGGACATGACACCAGAGGAGATCAATGTTTACTTACCTCATTAAAGGCCAGACAGTGGTAGAGGAAAGTCTCTCGTACTCTCACTTTTACGATTTCTTCTCACCTGAACACAAATCAACGGTCGACCTTCCACGTCAACAATGTTTCTTCTCCACTTATGTGACGTATGAGTGGTTCCTTTTATAGACAATATTTGATTTTAAAAGACAATACAAGATAACTATTCTTTTAGGTTTGGATATGTTGGTTCATGGACGATAAATTTTAAACAGTTGTTATGTTGGTTCCTTTCAGACATTTATTTATGTTATTAGATGATAATTGTTTAAATCTAGATTATGTTAAGGTAGGTTTTTGTAGGTTGGATTAGGTCTGGACTTGGCGAACTGACACGACAGACGTAACAAGGAACATTTGTGGCTTGGATGTCCCGAGGGTAGGTGAGTGAGTGTTCAGGAGGAATAAATCGTAACAAATGATATTATAACAAACGTTTTCATCGTTGATTTTTAGTCATTTTCACGAGGTAAGGAATATTATATATAATGAAATGTACTGCAGATGGTAGGTGTGGAGCGCTGGAGGACTTTACCATTATCTAAGTGGCAGTAGAGTCAGCGTGTACTGTACTGTAAACACGTGTATTTACCCAAGACAAAGCCAGAGGAGTTGTTCAAGGCTTCTTAAAGGAAAGAGTTACTTAATGGGTTTAGATATACCATAAAGTCACTCTACCACACACACACACACACACACACACACACACACACACACACACACACACACATTGAAAGGAACACGAGAGAAAGTGAAGAGGTTAAGAGATTTCCCATTCTCTTGTGTTAGCAACAGTGACTCGGCTCCCTCCACCTGCAAACATGAGAGAGGAAGGGAGGGAGGGAGGGAGAGGGTGGGAAGTGAGGGAGGGAGAGGGTGGGAGGGAAGGGGAGGTTGGGGAGAGGGAGGTGAGAGAGAGGGAGCGGAGGTAGATAGGAGAGGAAGTGAGAGGGAAGGAGGAAAGGAGGGAGAGGAAGAGAAGTGGGAGGCAAGTAAGAGTAGGGAAGGAGGGAGAGAGCGGAGAGGAACGGGAGGTAAGAGAGAGAGAGAGAGAATATGACACTATAATTCAGAATATTTATTTACCCCACAAAATTGACAATAAAACATGATTGAAGCTTCCTGAGAGACGCAATTCGGGTCTTGAAGATGAACCTTAAAAGATGATGAAGAATAAACATACATATGACTCTTATATACGGTATAATTCAAGAGTTAAGAGTGTATAGCGTAATACAAGTATACAGATGTTGAAAGTATTAGTTTAGGTACACAACACAGAGGGGGCTAACACATAACACGGTAAAATGGAAGTTTATTCTATGACACACCTGGGGAGGATGTTGTATGGTAGCGCTTTAATGTTTGGACAATAGGGAGGGAGGATAGGTGAGGGACGGAGAGAGTGGTGAGTGAGGGACGGCACGGAGGGACGTAGGAGGGGAGGGGGGGAAAGGGAGGGCGTATAAGAGGAGAGGAAAGGGGTGAAGAGAAAGGGAAAGTTGGATGGAGGAAGGAAGGGAGGGGAGGGGACGGGGTTGAGGGTGTAAGAGAACCATTAAGTCATTCTTTAAGTCAGCATTTAACAACCTAACCTAACCTAACCTAACCTAACCTTACTTAACCTAATTCGCGGGGTGAGACAGCAGTTGAGGTCAGTTTATCAAGATGAGCTTGGCACAGTACACGCGCCCAACCCCTGAACCAGACTCTCAGGTTTGAAAGATAAGAATTCGGACACCAACTTAAACAAAATGAAACGCTGGACTTTACACACAGGGTTCAGGCGTAAGGACAAGTTTGTTTATGATACCTTTGATGTAGTCGCTTGTCGTGCTCGTAAGCTGGGATTTAATGTACCAAATTATCCACTCAAGTTTCTATTTTAGGTACAGAAGCGTTTTGAAATTGGTACCTAAGCTCTCGAGAGTACAAATGCAACTCATAGTCAAAACATTACCGGGTGAGTTCAGGTTCACTGCTTAAGAAAGTAAGTCTGATTTATGAGGGGAGTTCTTAACATGGTGGTCACGCTATGAACACACCCTAGACGGGGTATACTTGAGGGCGTCAGTGAAGGGCTCTCTCGTGCTTGTGTGGGCGAGTGTGTGAGCGGCACCTTCCCTGGGAGTAAGTTTGTTCATGTGCTTATCTATACGAGCTGGTAAACCCTGGTCTGTACACCTATCCTGGAGGAGGAGCAACACCCACACCGCCTCGTCTGTGTTAAAGGTAAACACAGTGATAATAAGAGGAGGAAATTCTTAACAATGACGGACAATTTTTGTTTTGATTTTTTTTACTTGTTTACATTGATCCTCTTTTGTTTTACAGTTCTTATATTGTCTGTCTTTCTCATTAATCTTATTTAAATGATGCGTGTTTGTTATTGTAGTGACGTTAGAAAGCGTTTTATTTACCATCAAACATCGTCACGTCAGGTCTACAGACACACCTGTCAAGTGAAAGAGACATTACCTTAAAGAAAGAGACAAGTTATCACCGAGACAAACACGATACTCCTGTAATGTTATATAATCTATTTATAAGTCATTTAAAGTGTGGTAATTTGTAACTTGCAGGAGGTGGCACAAAGGGGGGAGGGTAAGAGCTGAAGGGAGGAAGGGAGAGGGGGGTGAGAGGGGTGGTGGGGGGGGTGAGTGGAGGAAGGGAAGATGGGAGAGGTGGTGGGGGGTGGAGGGAGGGGGTGGTGGGGGAGGAGGGGTGGTGGGGGTGAGGGGGTGGGGGTGAGGAGGTGGTGGGGAAGAGGGGGGTAGGGGTGGGGAGAGGGGTGGCGTTATACGTAATAATATCAGCTATCAGTCCACTTGGCAGTGTTGTAATGAGTATTATGGTTCACTGACTGCTTGTATAACAGTAACACAGCAGTAGTATTATACACCAGGTACTGTATACCAGTAATACAACGAGAGTATTTTACAGCTGTTAGTGTTTACTTAACACTGAAGACAGAGACTCATGGCCTACTCTTCAAGGTTATCGTTATATGATGTTCAACCATTTCATAAAATTAACACAAACTTACAGTACAAACACACAATCAGCCACTACAAACGCTGCACACAATACATCCCTCATGAACTAATACACACACACACACACACACACACACACACACACACACACACACACACACACACACACACACACACACACACACACACACACACACACACAAATGTAGATTGACCCACAAAACCTCCAATGAATTTTAAAAGACGGTTATGAAATGCATATGGTTAAGGTTGAGTAAATAGTGAGGCAGACTCGTTTCTGTGTCTTGTAAGTGTTTGTGGTGCCAGGGACTGATGTGGCCAAACACTGATTGGTCATGAAATGTGGAAGGAGGTGAAGGGGTGGCGGTGAAGGAGTGGGGAGGCGACAAGCAGGAGGAGGAGGAAAAAGAGGGAGGAGGAGGAGGGGGGGGAAGAGGAGGGAGGAGGGGAAGAGGAGGAAGGGGGGGAAGGAGAGGAGGAGGAGGAGGAGGAGGAGGAGGAGGGGGGAGGCTTGTTGCACCCCTGCTTGAGGACACTGTGGTTCACCGCCGTCACACTAACACGACTCCCTGCACATTATTCGTCTCCAGTTGCTTTCACTGCATTATTCACGACAATTAGCTCAGTGTCTCCCATCAACCTTGCTAACGAGACCTTCAAAGTTAAGTCTGCAGGTTAGTTACGAGTAATGAATTACTACTGAAGAGTGGCAATTTGCATGATCTGAAAGTATCATTAAAAGTATCGCTAAAATCTTGCCTTTACCCAGAAGTAGAGCAGAAAACGTGGCCACAACTATACACTCTTACTGGTATCAGCTCATATCTCAGCCATATAGACCTCACCTGAAGATTAGACATCCCGGCTTATTTCACCTTAAGCTTTTTCACCTTAACGCTAGCCCAACCAAAGTTAAAGCTAAACTAATCTAACCTAAGCTAACCTCATCGAACCTAAGCTTACCTCATATAATCTAACCTAATCTAACCACACCAGATAGCGTTAGGGTGTTTAGTCATCAAGTGAAATAAACTGGAGTGTCTAGTCTTGAGGGTGTTTACCTGAGTGACAAAGATGGTAATTATTCACCTCCTGTACACAAAAGAGCGACCCACATTATTGAACGTCAAGTATGATCCTATTAACACTCAAGTGGTTGTTGTCATAATGTATTACTGTATAAAGTTTATATACTCAAGTAATTTTCAAGTATATTATTTCATGAATTTATCCAAGACGTGTCAAGGATTACGATATTATAACCAGGTAATGACTTTAACTTCGCTGTAGGATGTAAACAACGAGAAACAAGAACACTGTGTTCTATCGCCTACAGAAATATATCATCGTTATGTCTTACGTGGTATTACATAATGTCTCCAGGTATGTGTTCGTAAAGGTGTCTTGTTATGAGGGGGACAAAGCAGGTAAACAACCCCGCCAGGAACACAACCTTGCCAAGATGACACTGTGGCTATTGTAAAGGAATATTAAGGAATAGGTAAAAAAAAAAAAAGTCTCATGGCACGTTTATAAGCGTCAGAGGATATGAGTTGAGGGATCACATGAAGATTAGGCACTCCCAGCTTAATTCACCTGGGGGTTTGGTTAGGTTAAGTTAGAGTATATTAGGTTATATTGTGTCATATTATGTTCGTTTATATTATGTTATGTTAGGTTAGGTTAAGTTATGCTACGTTAGGGTGCTTAATCATCCGATGAAGTAAGCCGGGGTGCCTAATCTTCAGGTAATCCCGTCAGAAAATTGAATATAAATACAGAGCGTGACAACACTATCAAGAACAATGGTGGGATCCTACACTGTCTTCCTTTCCCCAACACGACTAATGCTTGTTGTGGTGGCCGCCAGGTAGGTAAGACTGGCAGGTAAGGTGAGCAGGTAAGTAACAGCGGCTGGGAGTCGACCCTTGAAGTGGACCACGACGAGGTGAAGTGGTGACAAATGACCTCAAATGACCTCGTGTACTGGATTGTTAAAGATATAGGAGAGAGAGAGAGAGAGGTACTTGACTTCGAGGTTAAAAGACACGCTTACATTGAACAGGTCATCCACTAGAACGTACCTGAACCCATCATTATGACACACACACACACACACACACACACACACACACACACACACACACACACATACGGACACCGGGACATATACACACACGAAAAATAGACACTGGCACACAATAACACCCCTCAACCCCCACTTTACTCTCAAATGTCCAAATATCACACACGGGGACGCAAGACATCTACTACTCGATATAAAGTAAAGACGGAATCTAGGCCGACTCCCACCCCAAGGTGATTGCTTCTGCCCTCAGCTGTTTCCTCGCGTGTGTGAACTTGATCTTTATGGTAACTTTCCCCGGTACGCTGACACCCGTGAAGGTAGTGCGTGAAGATGGTAGTGCGTGCAGTGGAGAGAGAGAGAGAGAGAGAGAGAGAGAGAGAGAGAGAGAGAGAGAGAGATTTAATACGGGTTAATCAGTTACAATGCACTTTAATTTACTTAATAACAAACAGTAGAATAAAATTATAATAAAAATAAAGAGATAAAGAAGAAAAAACAACAAACAAGAAGATATATCAACAGGTTTACCAATAACTGTATAACCAAATGAGTAACTTGATTCATTGTTCATTTGACTCACTCGTTATCCATGATTGTGGCGACGATTAGACGAGA
Source organism: Homarus americanus (assembly GCF_018991925.1). Lineage (NCBI taxonomy): Eukaryota > Metazoa > Arthropoda > Malacostraca > Decapoda > Nephropidae > Homarus > Homarus americanus. Next base: position 1,910,665 of record NW_024732415.1, on the reverse strand, counting down.
TCGCGTGACTGAATCCCCTAATTCCAGCTGATTGGCCAATCACAAGTCAGCCATGGAAATATTGGCAAAGAATCATTACTCTCACTAATATAATAAATGGCTGGGATATTTCTTAACATCATTATTGGAGATGTTTTATACACGGGAGTCCAAGACCTAATTCTTTCTGCTGTGAAGCTCTTATGACACGGTGGGTATTATTATTATTATTATTATTATTATTATTATTATTATTATTATTATTATTATTATTATTATTATTAATTATTTTTATTTTTATTATTATTATTATTATTATTATTATTATTATTATTATTATTATTATTATTATTATTATTATTATTATTATTATTATTATTATTATTATTTTTTAATTATTTTATTATTATTATTATTATTATTATTATTATTATTATTATTATTATTATTATTATTATTATTATTATTATTATTATTATTATTATTATTATTATTATTATTATTAATTATTTTATTATTATTATATTATTATTATTATTATTATTATTATTATTATTATTATTATTATTATATTATTATTATTATTATTATTATTATTATTATTATTATTATTATTATTATTATTATTATTATTATTAATTATTTTTATTTTTATTATTATTATTATTATTATTATTATTATTATTATTATTATTATTATTATTATTATTATTATTATTATTATTATTATTATTATTATTATTATTATTATTATTATTAGATCTGCGGCTCAATTAATTCAACACAGATAGGATAGCAACTTATGGATTAGGATATTAATATTAAGGTAATAAAATGGCGGCGAAGGTGTGGCTATTGGGGGAGGCTGGAGGCCACGTTTAATAAAAAAGAAAAAGTAGTAGTAGTAGTAGTAAATAATAATAATAGTAGTAGTAGTAGTAAATAATAATAATAGTAGTAGTAGTAACTTTTCCTTAACTTTAATTATTATATTCTAAGCCATTGTATCATTATTAATCTTACGTGATCAGAATGATGTGAAAATTGATAACCAGTGAGGTAACTTGGGTGTCTGTATGTACTGTATGGATGTGGGGCGACCTGTGGTGTAATGGTTAGCACGCTCGCCACGCAAGCAAGTGTACCCAGCAGTAGTAATTGGGGGGTCCTGGATGTTATTCAACCACCACCACCACAATCATTACCATCCCCCCCTACCACCACCACCACCACCACCTACTTACACCGTTATCAACAACCACACCCAACCACCACTACTTACCACCACCACCACTCTCCCACCTTACCTAACAGCCTCTCATGACGACACCACCACAGTCATGCCTCCACACCTGTACACTATATATTTCACCAACACTGTAAGAAATTCATGAGAAGTATAGTGAATGCATGGAGCCCTTGGGGTGACGCGGCCACTGTCATGTAGTCAGCCATGCAGAGTGAGAACTGGTGGTGGTGGTGATGTTAGTTGGTGATGATGGTGGTGGTGATGATGGTGGTGGTGGTGATGATGGTGGTGGTGATGATGGTGGTGGTGATGATAATGGTGGTGATGATGGTGGTGATGATGATGGTGGTGGTGATGATGGTGGTGGTGATGATGATGGTGGTGGTGATGATGGTGGTGGTGATGATGAAATTGTGTGGCATAACGGTGATGTTTTGTTGTAATGTTACGGTAATAATGATAATGATGATTATAGCATTACTACAACTACTACTACTACTACTACTACTTTTTTTTTTTTTTTTTTTTTTAAATGGCCTCCAGCCTCCCCCAATAGCCACACCTTCGCCACCATTTATTTACCTTAATATTAAATATCCTAATACATAAGCAACTATCCTATCTGTGTTAAATTAGTTGAGCCGCAGATCGATGCGGCATTCGGTGACTGTAGCCTCATAGTCGATATCTGCAGCAGTTGACGGAGTAGGGGCAGAAGCTCTCGTTCCCCTGAGGCAGAGCAAAGCCGACCGAAGGAGAGAGAAGGACAGTCGACATCTCATCCAGGCTGTGACATAACTTCTGGGCTGCTGCTTCTGTTCGGAGATCAGCTCCGCGAGTCTGGCGTAGAAACATCTTGCGCTTGGGCCCATCCCACCAGAGGTTGTGAACACTAGCGGAGTGAAGCTGCCTTGATCGACATTTTGAATTCTCTCCCCATATGCCCTTCTCTTGTCGTTCTCGTTCCTCCTATGTGCAGCATCGAGAGCTAGGTTACGGTGACAAACGGCCATGGGATCAAAAATCCTGATGTCGAAGAAGGCTCGCTGTCCCCGCGTCCAGAATCCTCGAGCACTGACGTCCACACGGGCTTCGTTAGATGTGTTTGAAGTCCTGTGTTGGAGGATCTCGCCATCCAGTGGAAGGAGGGTCGGTTCTACCATGACGTCCCGGCAGGTTTCCTTCAACATATTTGCTGTGAGATCCCTTACCTCGTCATGCCTCATGCATATGAAGCCCCCCTTCTTGCAAACCATGGCGTGATCGCCATCATAGGAATAGCCACACACGCATTGGGAGGGCAAACCATCTACTGGCCAACCGTACCTTAGAGCAATGGCATCTGTAAATTCTTGTTTGTTAAGGCTGAAACCATTTGCCCTTATCGGTAACGTAGTTAACCAGTTCGAGGCGCCCACCTCCTGCGCTATAGCTACTTTTTTTGTCAAATTTTCTGGAACCTGCAGCAACAGTTGCTGCAACATGTCATTTTGGCAGTGCTGCCGATCTGTTGTAATGGATCTACGGATCTTATTAACTTCGCTGGTGTCCACTTCCCCTGTTGCATTCTGGGCTATTATGTGGTCAGTGAGGGCTGCCGTGAGCTTAAGTGAATTTTGATGTTCAGAGTCAGCAATCTCCTCTGGATTAGTTAGTCCCATCCCTCCCAGTCTTGGTGGAAGTGCAAGAAGTGTTCTTTCTACTGGGGTTAAGTCGTGGTGTTTCACTAGTTTGGGAATGAACTTGACACTGATTGCTTCTTCCAAAGGGTGGAGGAGGGGTCGGATCTCAGGGATGGTACGCATCAGGTAGTTCCAACGATGCTTGACTCCATGTGTGAATGCTGCAAAGGCCGCATGTGGCTCTGTGTTAGCAATCTCCGATAGAGCATGGATTTCGCTAACCCACTCGTTCACCTTTCCCCCTACGTACTGGGTCTTGAAGTCCGTAGTGCCAATTACTGCGCCTAGATGTCTTTGGCCGTCCTTAGTTATTTTGACCTCACTTTCGCCGAAAGCCTCCACAGCCCGATCATAATGATCTGGCTTCACGATGAGGAAGGATTTGCTGGCGTTTGGGTGGTACCCTATTTGTGGACCTCGCGATGTTACCAGGTCCCACCACTTTTTGATGTCCTCCACTTTTCCTGCTCCTGTGAGGTCATCAGCATATGCCACTTGTTTGACCCCAGTTGTTTCATACTTTATTTCTTGTTGGAGCACTGATAGGCCTATTGCATACATTGCCATTGCAACGGGGTCTCCCTGTGTTGTTCCCTCGGTCGACTGTAGGATGGTATCACCTCGTAGAGCCTTGTTGTTTACTACGTAGAGGTCTGAAGGATTCCTATACGAATTTTCAACATACATCGCAAAGCTAGGACACTTGATCTTGATGTTGTGCAGTGCCGCCTTGCGGTTAAGTATGTTGAATGCGTTTGAAGCATCCACCAGGAGAACGGCCTCACAATCACGCTGCTCAAATATCAATCTCATGGCGTGAATGGCCGCCTCCCCACCAGCCTGGTGGCCAGCACACACTACTACTACTATTACTACTACTACTAATCTTTCTCTCGTTCTTTTTATTCCTGTTTCTTTTTCGTCTACTTTACCAATTCATACATAACGACTCTTCTTTACACACACACATACCGTTCTCAATATAAAAATCCCCCCCCCCCCAAGGAAGTGACACGGAGGAAGCAGAAGAAGTGATAAACGGAGTGTGAGGCCAATAGAGAGTTAAAGATGGGCCATATGAGAGAAAATGAGTCCCTTATGATGTATTACGTCAAGTACAATATGTCGTCATTTTCTGTCGCCGCCATCATGGGGTGGAGAATGCATTTCCCTTGTCTCTGTGGACTTATTGTAACCTGAGCGATGGAGTTTCTCATTTTCTTTATGATGTAACCCATGAGGACGATAGATACTGTTTACCGTTTTCTGTGTGAAGGTCCGAGTATGATGCTAGGTCCTTTCTTCGGTGGGTTGTGTCTTAGATTATTAAGATACAGTTGTGCCGCCGATGATTTGTTCAATAAATTATAACTTAGGTGATGATGAAGGCAGTAGTTCAATGTTCTTTATAGTGTAATGTACATGATAAAGAATATTATATCTATTTTTTTTTAACGTAACATAGACTTTAGCATTAAAGAATTATGTAAAGCAGTAAGAACCACACAGAAAACGTAAAGTGACGCTCATTCACCAGGATTATGTATAATGAATGTTATTTTCAGTGTAGTTGATGTCGTTGTTAAGAGAAGTGTAAAGTTAGTGTTTAGTTGTAAAGTTAGTGTTTAGTTTTTGGGTTGGTTGTTAGTGAGGGTGAACTGCCTAGTAAGACGATAATATAACCAAGACGTTGTACAGCACGGAGAGGAAGTTGCCTCAGCCCTGTGTTCTGTTGTCTAACCCGATGACATTTCGTACTAAAGTCGGGAGTTTCTTGGTGCAAATTACCGTGATACCGATGACTGTGGTTAGAGGATGGTGATGGTGTGGGTGGGGAGTGGTGATGATGGTTGTTGTCGGGTGGTGGTGGTGGTGGTGGTGGTGATGATGGTGGTTGCTGTGGGGGTGGTGATGATGGTTGTTGTTGGGGGGTGGTGATGCTGGTGGTGAAGATGGTGGTTGCTGTGGGGGTGGTGATGATGGTGGTAGCTGTGGGGATGATGCAGGTATTGATGGTAATGGTGGAAGAATACCCCAAATCCCTCCTAGTAATTCAGTGCCACCACTAGAGGTCAACACAGCCATAATAAACGTATCCAATTAAGGTAGAGTCTCAGTATAAACGATGTTATTTTTACACTTTATTTTGGTGTTTTGTCATAGGTCCATCAATCACCCATCTACTAGAGGAATATTCATCGTACAAACCTCTGGGTATATGTGACCTGGAGGAGATTATCTGACGCAGTGAAATATGATGTACAGGTCACACACTGCTAGCAAGTCACGGGAGGAGGGAAAGGGGTAGAAGGGGGAGGGAAGACATCCTCAATAAATAATCTCAGATACAATGCGTATTTCCTTCAAGTTGCTGCTTATTATTTTATCTGTGTTGCAAACCTCACTTACAGCCTTCAGAGAGTGTTGAAAGGTGCTGTTGTCAAGTGTTGGGTGTCAATCTTGTGTTTCCCCTTCAGTTCGAGGCGGTAAAACGCTCTCTTAATTCTTCACCATTATACTTAAGTCTTGGGTGTATTTCGCAGTCATCACAATCATCGTATTTCTTCATATATCTGGTGAAACTTGACACTATAACTGCCCACAATACAACCTGTCCACATCACAACCCGTCTACAATACAACCTTCAGGTAGTTGTTAACCCTACCTGTCCACAACACAACCTGTCCACATCACAACCCGTCTACAATACAACCTTCAGGTTGTTGTTAACCCTACCTGTCCACAACACAACCTGTCCACATCACAACCCGTCTACAATACAACCTTCAGGTAGTTGTTAACCCTACCTGTCCATAACACAACCTGTCCACATCACAACCCGTCTACAATACAACCTTCAGGTAGTTGTTAACCCTACCTGTCCACAACATAACCTGTCCACAACACTACCTGTCCACAACACAACCCGTCTACAATACAACCTTCAGGTAGATCTTAACACAGGAAAAAAAAAAAAACCTTATCGGCCTCGAAAACTCCTCCAACTTTGGCCGAGCTGTGTGATGAAACAGAGGCTCTCAACCAGGCTTCGAAACACCTAGTATAAACCGGTGTCACATATAGTAATACCACCTCAGTCAATATCGTGGGGAAGTGACGAGAGACTGACCATTGTGTAACCGGAGCTCCACACAACACCAGGAGATAAAATACGAAGCTTAAGACGTGAATGGAAGAAAGATAATTTGCCATGAAGGTGATCTAGACAAGGAACCGGAACGTATGACGAATATACGCGGTAAAAAACAATCGTTAAAGGGGTGGAAAGCCATGACATCTTGACTACAGTACCTTGAACCTTACACACATACGGAGAGGAGGTCCCAGGTTGTGGCGCCCCTGAAGGAACACATGGTAAGGAGGATGGTGGTGAATTGTGGTGGCTGATGGTGGAGGAGTGGTGATGGTAGCAGTAAAAACGTGATGACAGTAGTGGTGATAGATGTTGGGAGAGGTAGGTGGTGGTGGTGGTAGGCGGTGTGTAGTGGTAGGTGGTGGGTAGTGATAGTGGTAGGTGGTGGATAGTGATAGTGGTAGGTGGTAGGTATTGATGGTTCTCCTACACGCTATAGAGTACTTAAAAAAATTCATATTAGGTTTATTGTGTTGTCAACCCCTGATGCTGAACAGTTTAATTTCACCCAGGTAACACACACACACACACACACACACACACACACACACACACACACACACACACACACACACACACACACACACACACACACACACACACACACACACACACACACACACACACATACGAGAGCATACCTTGTTTGTCATTGACGCAAAGAGACCTTAATTCATGGCTTGCCAAAAGGTGTTTGTGCCCTGGAGGACCTCTCTCTCTCTTCTATTCGAGTTTTTGTCGACGATGGCAGGTGTTAGTCGCTGACCTCAGGGTTTTGCTCAACACCAGGGAATGTGTCTAAATGTGGAGGTGAGGTTGATGACCATCTGTTGTCAGGAGACCCACAGCGTGACGTGTACACAGATGATTATAGTCAAGTTGTTTTCCTTCATCCTGGGGTAGAAAATGATACACATGCGGCTCTGGTGTTTCTTGTAGCGCCGTTCATAAACCCTGAGAGTGGGAGGCGTCGAGCCATAACCTTCCTGGGGTAAAGGTGTAAAGTGAATTGGAGATAAGCAGTCGAGTACTGTGTATATTTGTCCACTTAACTAATAAAACATTCCAGATTTTCTTTCCATCGTTGAAATCCCCAGAGTCACTGCAGCTCCGGCGAGTCTTAGTGGAATTTGAAAGTCTTATTGAATGAAGAGACGAGTGACGTTCTGTTTACGATGACAAACTGTGGATGTGTTTAAAGATACTGAGTTGTGGAATAAAGAGCCGCAGTCCTGTCTCAAGTGGGATGACACAGGAGGAGGAGAAGGATGTGGAGAAGGATGTCAAGGCTCAATAACTACCTACAAGAGGGATGAGACTCCACCTCTCTACCACAATACTTCAAAAGAGTCACTCAATACTGAACACCCTTCCCTCGGGTACCACAGTGATAAGTGTCACCACCCTCACTCAGCCATGGGTGTAAGTCGAACGCAACACGGGAATCACCTCCTTGAGTAGCACCACCCACACATCCCTCCTCCAACACCACACACCCTCCAACACTGCACACACCCTCCCTCCAACACCACACACACCCTCCTCCAACACCACACACCTCTCCTCCAACACTGCACACCTCCAACACCACACACCCTCCCCTCCAACACCACACACCTCTCTCCAACACCACCTTCCCCAACACTACACACCTCCTCCAACACCACACACCCTCCTCCAACACCACACACCTCTCCTCCAACACCACACACCCCTCCTCCAACACCACACACCTCTCCTCCAACACCACACACCTCTCCTCCAACACCACACACCTCTCCTTCAACACCAGCAAGTCATACAAAACAGGAAACTCATATACTTGAAACACTCCAAACAAAATTCCTCCTGAGTTATCGTGCACGGCTCCTGGATGACCCATACTGATAACACCTCCAGGAAATACCGCCAGAGAAGACCAAGTCATCTCGATTCGTTTGTCAAGACTCAAGGTGGTGAGGGTGACGACAACACAACCAACACAAATACTCTATAGGTCTTTGTGTTGTCACCAATTTTGAGACTGTTTAAGGTGCAAGGAGAGAGAGAGAGAGAGAGAGAGAGAGAGAGAGAGAGAGAGAGAGAGAGAGAGAGAGAGAGAGAGAGAGAGAGAGAGAGAGAGAGAGAGAGAGAGAGAGAGAGAGGAAGGATAACTGACGGGTAGGCCAACAACATGGAATGAAGAGGAGGAGAAGAGGGGGGAAGAAGAAGAGGAGGAGGAGGATCTTGCTAGAGACCTAGTAGGACCCACGAACAAGAGGCTGTTCTACTACTTTCTACCCACTAGTGAGAGGTCCTGCTGCTCAATCATTCATCATCACTTCGAGGTCAATTGCTTACTATTAAAACGTCACTTGACCTTTTTGGATGTAACACACTGATTAAAGGTACATACACAGAAATGATATTAGATTTTATTACTGTTTTTTTATGGTGATTTAAGAACATGGTGTATTAAAATGATACTGTCGTTGGTGGAGGAATTAAAGATTTATGGCCAGATTAAGAGGGTAGTATAGGCTGCTGGGACACATCTCACCTGTCGGACATAAGATATTAAACTTTATGCTATCACTGACTTACCTGCTGATTAAACACGCATACCTTCTTCATAAAAGTGTGTGTGTGTGTGTGTGTGTGTGTGTGTGTGTGTGTGTGTGTGTGTGTGTGTGTGTGTGTGTGTGTGTGTGGCACTTAAACACGTACACAATATAAACAAACACACTAATATTACAAAAACAAAGCAAAAACGAGGGAGAAGAGGAAATAGAAAACGGATATCAAGGTAAACTTAGAGAAACCCAAGATTATTATGACTATATCCAATAATTAAGTGGTCACTCTTCACTCCGCCAGTATTATATAATTATTCTTTAATTTATTCTGAGAAATAATTAATGATCATATCTGTCAATCAAACGGTATTATCATCCTCTTAAATGTGACAGTGTTGAGAGTGACGGTGGTAACTCATGAGTGTCTGGTGAGTTATGAGTGACGGTGGTAACTCATGAGTGTCTGGTGAGTTATGAGTGACGGTGGTAACTCATGAGTGTCTGGTGAGTTATGAGTGACGGTGGTAACTCATGAGTGTCTGGTGAGTTATGAGTGATGATGGTAAATTATAAGTGACGGCAGTAAGGTCGTAAGTGACGGTGGTAATTCCTAAGTGACTGGTGAATTACGAGTGAGTGGTAAATTATAAGTGACGACAGTATCTCATAAGTGGTATCGGTAACCTATGGGCGACAAGAGCTTCAGGAGTTCCACAATAGTTGATAGTCAGTCACAAAACTATCTTCACTTGGAGTGATCGATGAATTACAGAATGAACACTGTGACTCCCAAGGTTGTCCTCGATAGGGCTGGTCAAAACTCTGTCATAGCCATTTTTCAACACAATTTTTATAGAGGCTTTTGAGTGACCGTACACCTGCCAACAATTCACGAACACCATCATAACAACAACATCTCTTACCACGAACACCATCATAACAACAACATTCTTTACCACGAACACCATCATAACAACAACATCTTTACCACGAACACCATCAATAACAACATTCTTTACCACGAACACCATCATAACAACAACATTTTTACCACGAACACCATCATAACAACAACATTCTTACCACACGAACACCATCATAACAACATTCTTACCACGAACACCATCATAACAACAAATATTCTTTTTACCACTTCCAGAACACTCATCATAACAACAAATATTCTTACCACGAATACCATCATAACAACAACATTCTTTACCACGAACACCATCATAACAACAACATTCTTTACCACGAACACCATCATAACAACAACATTCTTTACCACGAACACCATCATAACAACAACATTCTTTACCACGAACAACCATCATAACAACAACATTCTTTACCACGAACAACCATCATAACAACAACATTCTTTACCACGAACACCATCATAACAACAACATTCTTTACCACGAACAACCATCATAACAACAACATTCTTTACCACGAACAATCTTCCGTTTATGACAAGATATCCTGTAACTTTGAGAGTAATGTTACAGTGGATGTGGTGAAGAATACAGTCATATGTAGAATGTGGCGGTGCACTGTAAATTATAGTGTTTTGCTGTACCTTCCTCACGGGGTAGTAAACACACTGTACTTTACACTCCACAGTCAGATTATCAAGAATGTTAGGCACCTCAGATTATTTTATCTGATTATTAAGCACTATAATATTAACCTAACCTAACCTAACCTAACCTAACTCTAACCGAACCTGACCTAACCTAACCTAACCTAACCTAACTCTAACCTAACCTAACCCAACGCTACCCCATCCAGGTAGTATTAAGGTTGGTCAATCATCAGGTGAAATAAACTGGGGTATCTAAACCTCCAGGTAGTCTCACACACACACACACACACACACACACGATAATAATAATAATCTCCCTATAGTGATTTAATTTCAATATATCTCTGTATACACCTGACACACGGCACCTGACACACTAATTAGGAGTGCCTGTCAGTCTCCAGGTGTGAGCCATAAAAATGATCGTGCGTGTCTCGGAAGGTTCACGTTCTGGGGAAATCTTCGCTGGCTGCAGTACGTTCCCTTGTAAACAAAATATATGGCAGACGAATCACGAGTTATTGTGTCTAATGACTGCCTTCTGATTGGACCCTTCAAGGAGACTGGCCTAATGACTGTCTTCTGATTGGTTCTGCAACGATAATGGCTTAATGGGCCGGTTTCTGATTGGCTATGCGTTGTGTTGGATGGGAAGTGGTGTTTATATTCTAAGCTGTTTGTCAAGTGACTGTTTGTGTTACGAGGGGGAGAGAGGGGAGGGTTGGGGGGGTGATGGGGGAGGTGAAGGGAGAGGGGGAGAGAGGGGAGGGTTGGGTGGGTGATGGGGGAGGTGAAGGGGAGAGGGGGAAGAGAGGGGAGGGTTGGTGGAAGGTGGAGAGGATGTAGGGGTGGAGGTGGACCAGGGAGGATGGTGGAGGAGGGTAAGGGTGAGAGGAAGAGGAGGAGGAGGAGGGAGAGAGGTTAGGACCAAACGTGTGTGTGTCTATCACGGTAAGGCGAGGCCACCACGATACCTCTTGGTGTCAAAGGAGGTTAAGGAGACATTCACATGACATGGACGATAGCCTTCAAGTACGATGATTTAAACCCTTGAATACGATGACTTAGTTCCATGAGTACGATGACTTAAAACCTTGAGTACGATGAATTAACCGTCCAGGGCTTGGTAAATGTCCCCAGTCACGTCCAGGTCTTGCAATGTCCCCAATCACATCTAGGTCTTGGTAAATGTCCCCAGCTCCCTGATAGCAATATACACACCCTCTTGGATGACCTGGTAAAAAAATACGACAATAGAAGTGAAAATTACACCTGGATTATTTTATGTTACTGAGGTGAAGATGGGGTTCAGGTATTACGTAATAAGTGGCCAGGTGTGTTGGTCACGGGGAGACACATACAGTATAACCTCTAGACTGTATAATGGAGGTTTCCTCCACCATTCATACAGTGTTCACCTAACGTATTTATGATCATAACATCTCGCCCCTAACGATAATTATCTCCCCATCCCCTGTTAATAGTATCTTTGATGTCATCAATATGAGAGGAAGGGGGAGAGGAAGGGGAGAGGGGAGGGGGAGGGGAGGAGGGGAGAGAGAGATCAGATGGAAAATATGAGAAAAAATGTGGGAAGGGGATAAAGGGAGTGTAAGAGAGGCAGAAGGGGAGGGAGAAATGGGGAGAGGGGCGATGAAATGGTGAAGGCTAATGCGGAGTGGGAAAGGGGGGTGAGAAAAGGGGAGAGAGGGGAGAAGGGGGTCCTTAAAACACCATTAAGAACAGCTGCGCTTCAATGACCTCAGTCAAGGTAGAGGAAGGAGGAGCCTCCCTTTGTGTGGTCCTGATCCCTTCCTCACTAGTTTAACGCCTTCCGTGTATTGTGTGTGTGTGTTGTAAGAGTAAGGTTATCTTTCCACGCTCACGCCCATGTCCACGCCCACACCTATGTCCACGCCCACACCTATGTCCACGCCCACACCTATGTCCACGCCCACACCCATGTCCACGCCCACACCCAGCGTCCACGCCCACACCCATGTCCACGCCCACACCCATGTCCACGCCCACACCTATGTCCACGCCCACACCCATGTCCACGCCCACCTATGTCCACGCCCACACCCATGTCCACGCCCACACCTATGTCCACGCCCACACCTATGTCCACGCCCACACCCATGTCCACGCCCACACCTATGTCTACGCCCACACTCATAATATCACAATCCAACAGAATAATCTCCCCTCGTACAGTATACATCATTAACCTACAACACACAGGTACACAATACATCACCATTGTATTTATAAAGATTCTTAAAAATACTAATAAACTGATCTAATTAAATATAATGAATAAAGTGAATTGAATAAAGATAAGAAACATATATAAGGTAATAATTAGTTTATATATGAGACTTGAGGATAATTTGTGAGATAATGAAAGATTTGATAAAGAAATATGAAAATAGTAAATGAAATGGACATAACTTATTTTATATAGGAAAAATATGAAATAAACGTGGCTTACTTACTGATGAAACAAGCATTGATTTATGGAACAGAAATATACGATTTATATAAGAGAAATATACGATTTATATAAGAGAAATATACTATTTATATAAGAGAAATATACTATTTATATAAGAGAAATATACGATTTATATAAGAGAAATATACGATTTATATAAGAGAAATATACGATTTATATAAGAGAAATATACGATTTATATAAGAGAAATATACGATTTATATAAGAGAAATATACGATTTATATAAGAGAAATATACGATTTATATAAGAGAAATATACGATTTATATAAGAGAAATATACTATTTATATAAGAGAAATATACTATTTATATAAGAGAAATATACGATTTATATAAGAGAAATATACTATTTATATAAGAGAAATATACGATTTATATAAGAGAAATATACGATTTATATAAGAGAAATATACGATTTATATAAGAGAAATATACGATTTATATAAGAGAAATATACGATTTATATAAGAGAAATATACGATTTATATAACAGAAATATACGATTTATATAAGAGAAATATACGATTTATATAACAGAAATATACGATTTATATAAGAGAAATATACGATTTATATAAGAGAAATATACGATTTATATAAGAGAAATATACGATTTATATAAGAGAAATATACGATTTATATAACAGAAATATACGATTTATATAACAGAAATATACGATTTATATAAGAGAAATATACTATTTATATAAGAGAAATATACGATTTATATAAGAGAAATATACTATTTATATAAGAGAAATATACGATTTATATAAGAGAAATATACGATTTATATAAGAGAAATATACGATTTATATAAGAGAAATATACGATTTATATAAGAGAAATATACGATTTATATAAGAGAAATATACGATTTATATAACAAATATACGATTTATATAACAGAGACAGGAGACATAATAGAAAGACATCATTTATATAATATACTATAAATAATAGACATTTTTATATAAGAGATGAAATAGACGTGATTCATATAGACATATTATAGACAATATAATTATGATTCATTCTATAGACATAATTGTTATACCACAAGACGACCAAGAGACAGACTAGGGTATAGACATAGATTAAGAGCCTAGACTAAAACAGACATAAATTAAGACATAGACTAAATCCTAGACTCAGACATTGTTGCGGTTTGATATGGAGGAAGAGGAGGAGGAGGAGGAGGAGGAGGAGGAGGAGGAGGGGAGGTGGAGAGGAGAGGAGGGGAGGGAGGAGGAGGAGGAGGTGGAGGAGGAGGAGGACAAACCATCAATTGACAGTGATTTTTGTCCCAATTTGCTAGTGACAGCTGAATTATTCCCTCTCTCTCTCTTCCTCTGTCTATCTCTCTCTTCGTCACTCTCCTCAATACCTCTTCTCCTTCCCTCTTTCCTCTTCTGTCCATTTACTGTCTCTCTCCTTCCTCTTCCACCTTTCACACTCCCTCTCTTCCCTCTCTACCACCTTCTCCCTCTCCTCCTCCACTTTCTCCAAACAGGAAAAAGAATAGGAGTTTCTTACCCATGAAATGCTTATTAACATCACCTGGCCTCACCTGATGGTATGTGATGAGTTCTGGAATGATACTCGTAATGTCATTGAACTCTCTCTCTCTCTCTCTCTCTCTCTCTCTCTCTCTCTCTCTCTCTCTCTCTCTCTCTCTCTCACTATCTATCTATATTACTGACAACTATGGGATTGGTAACATTGTACCATCACCTAGTTGGCAACATTGTACCGTCACCTAGTTGGTAACAGTGTACCATCACCTACTGTAGATGGGGAAAGGAAATTATTGCGTTATTTGCTGCCTCATGTTCTTGACCACGTCACACGCACGCACGCACGCACGCACACACACACACACACACACACACACACACACACACACACACACACACACACACACACATACACACACATACACACACACACCTCCCCACTTAGTTAATAATAATAATAATAATAATAATAATAATAATAATAATAATAATAATAATAATAATAATAATAATAATAATAATAATAATAATAATAATAATAATAATAATAATAATAATAATAATAATAATAACAATAATAATAATAATAATAATAATAATAATAATAATAATAATAATAATAATAATAATAATACAGGTAATAATAATTGGCCAACCAACACACTACACATACAGTACTACATTAACACAAACATTAGTAAGTGGTGACATCATCGTCAAAACCACCAGAGTCATCAACACACACCCTGCAGTACACCAACTTTTTACGTTTTTTTCTAAAGTAACCTGTACTTATCGTCGTCATTTACATAATTTAGACACAAGGACAAGGTTGCTTACAGGTATGCAGTCAAGACAAGGTCAGCAGGTTGGCAGTCTCGTCGATAAGGGGAGTGTCAGGGTTCGTAACTATTCAGAATTCTGGGTTTTTACTACAGATGATGACACTTAGATGGCAGGAGGTGTAGTGAAGATGTATTGTTAAGACTCTTGGGTATGGTATTGACCTTGCCTCTTCTTCCCCGTGTCCTTCCTCATCAACACTCCGGCCTTCACCTGTCCACCTGCCATCTAATTGACTCATTATTACTCATCTAGCGATTCATCCTCGATTTAGAAGTCATCAATGTGTACCTACTCGTCAGAATGGCTACTCGTCCATAGATACATCCCCATCAGTAACTCACCCATACTAACAGTCACTCATAACTCATCATCCCTGACCTTCACCCATCAAGAAACATCCTATCACCCGCTCACTCACTCGACTCATCCACTTGTGTTAGCCGACCTCCAGGGATGTTTGCTTCCCCCTTCAGGACCAGGGCACCGGTCTCTCGTGGGAGGGCGTCCTTCACCTTCTGTATTTTTCTCTCTCCGTTTCTATATACCTGTTATTCTTTACTGTCTGTCTCTCTCTTTCTCTCTCTTTCTCTCTATCTCAATATCTAGCATTCCTTCTCTCTCTGTCTCTCAATAACTCTACCATTCCTTTTTCTCTATGCTACGATATATCTTTCATTCTTTCTTCTCTCTTTTCTTCGTCTGTCTGTCTCTCTTTTCATCTTCCTCTTCGTTCACTTTACTCGTACATAATCTATCCTATCTCAACACCTAACTGGAATATCCACACATCTACCTAAACCACAACAAACAAAACATTCTATACCTTCAATCATTCCAACAACAACAACAATAATAATAACAATAATAATAAAAACATAAAAATACACTTTTATAAACCTAAAACGAAATTGTTAAAAGATTATAGCAGAACAGATAAATTCACACGGGTTGGGATCCCCTTAATAACACCTTACATGGTCAACGAGACACCCCTACCAACAACACGTCCGGCCTGTTGTAATTACACTCCATAAGGTGGGGCTGGCCGTACCTTAAAGACCCCCCCACCCCCCCTGCTCTCCCCCCTCCCCTCCCCTACCCCCCCCTCCCCTCCTCTGTAATTAACATCGTGTCTACCGCTCCGGAATCATAAACAGTGACCGTGTGTGGGAGAGTCTTGGGTTACTACGTGATTGTTGTTGTGGTAAATGAACAATTACCACACCACACCACACCACACACCACACCACACACGGAAACACTTATCTGTTATGTGTATTGAGGGGTGGGTGAGGCAGGGAAGCTTTGATGACTGATGTGTTTAAAGGGTTTAGTTGTTGTTGTTGTTGTTGTTGTTGTTGTTGTTGTTGTTGTTGTTGTTGTTGTTGTTGTTGTTGTTGTTGTTGTTGTTGTTGTTGTTGTTGTTGTAGTTGTTGTTGTTACATTTGTTGTTGTTGTTGTTGTTGTTGTTGTTGTTGTTGTAGTTGTTGTTGTTGTTGTTGTTGTTGTTGTTGTTGTTGTAGTTGTTGTTGTTGTTGTTGTTACATTTGTTGTTGTTGTTGTTGTTGTTGTTGTTGTTGTAGTTGTTGTTGTTGTTGTTGTTGTTGTTGTTGTTGTTGTTGTTGTTGTGGTTGTTGTTGTTGTTGTTGTTGTTGTTGTTGTTGTTGTTGTTGTTGTTGCCTCACATTTCTAACTGCTGAGGCTCTCTATATATTTTTTCCGTCTATGATCGTTCATCTTTCCTTCACTCACCCATATATCTCTTCTCCTGACCTACATCTCTCACCTCTCTGACCTACATCTCTCTCTGACCTACACATCTCTCCTCCTCTGACCAACACATCTCTCTCCACTGACCTACACATCTCTCCTCTCTGAACTACACATCTCTCCACCTCTCTGACCTACATATCTCCCTCTCTGACCTACATCTCCCTCTCTCTGACCTACATCTCTCTCTGACCTACACATCTCTCACCTCTCTGACCTACACATCTCTCACCTACTCTCACCTCTCTGACCTACCTCTCTCACCTCTCTGACCTACACATCTCTGACCTCTCTGACACCTACACATCTCTCACCTCTCCCAGCCTACACACATCTCTCCCTCTCTGACCTCTACATCTCTCACCTCTCTGACCTGACCTACCCCTCTCCCAGCCTACACATCTCTCCTCTCTGAGCCTACACATCTCTCACCTCTCCTGACCTACACATCTCTCACCTCTCTGACCCCTACACATCTCTCACCTCTCTGACCTACACATCTCTCCTCTCTGACCTACATCTCTCCCTCTCTGACCTACACATCTCTCACCTCTCTGACCTACACATCTCTCACCTCTCTGACCTACACATCTCTGACCTGCCCTACACATCTCTGACCTCTCTGACCTACACATCTCTGACCTGCCCTACACTTGACCTTAACCTGGTGTGCTATAGGGAGTCATGTCATCCTCTGAGACCTTCAACACCACAGTCCTCTGAGCCACGAGACGCACTGTTCGCTACACCATTGGTTCTTGTCGAGTAAGTTTACCGATATTACTTTCCCATGACGAGAATAAACGAATAAAAAGAAGAAAAATAACTAAATTAATCACGAAAAATGTATGTTTAATTATTTATTGGAGAAGTTATTGATCTATTTAATTGATATAGTGTACGGTATATCACCTCTAATTAGTGAAGGTTCGTGTGATGCGTTCAAGCGTTGGTGTTAGTATGTGATGCAAGGCCGCGGGTCACGCCAGGCTGACTCGAGCTGCTCCAACTGGGAATTGTCTCTAATGATCAGTCTGAACACATCCTTGTGGATTTGACCATACCATGACGCATCCACATTGTGAAGCTGGGGAGGAGGGGAGTAGAGAGGGTGAAGTATGGTGTAAAGGAAGAGAGAGAGAGAGAGAGGGAGAGGGAAACGGGGGAGAGAAGGTATTGCGTAATCCAGTGGTTTCCAAACTTGGGATAAATTACTCTATTGAGGTACAGTAATACAACTTTCTTAGTGAGGTATTGTGAAGCAGACGCCGGGACTTATGACCGAGTCTTCAACAACTTACTGTACTAGTGTGAGTCTGACTTTACCAACATCATCCTCCGCATGAAAACAAAGAGCTGGAACAAGCTGTAGTGTCGTCTGGTAACTCAGCGGCACCATCCTCCACGGGGCGGCTGGCAGCAGTATAGTAAACCTTAGCATCTCTCCCTTATCATTATTGTTTATGTTGTTTGTAAATGTTAAGCCGGAGCTGAATGAACGAACTACTTATTTATGAACAGTGAATATAGTTCCAGCAATCTTATGATCACAGTTGATGATCCAGGTAGTTAATGAGGCGTCAGGTGGGGGGGTCATTATGCAGGCAGCCAGGTGAGGAAAGGGCTAATGACTCACAAAAGTTTGGTACCCACTGATGGAGATAGTAAGGTATGGGGGGAGAACGAGGAAGGAGAGAGAGCAAGACGGGGAAGATATGGAATAAGGGAGAAGAAGAATAGAGACAGGAGGTAGAGAGAAGGACTGGAGAACAATGGGCCACAGCTCACAAAACACAGTGTAAGAATAACGTGAATTAGCCCAGCAACAGTACCTCTCGTGAACACTGTATCGGGTCACCTCAAGATTAACCACCCAGCTTATTTCACCTAAGGTTAACCACCCTAATACTAATCTAACCTACCATAACCTAACCTAAATTAACTTAACCCAACCTAACCACCCTAACACCAACTTAACCTAAACTAACCCAACCAAAATTTTAATAATCAACCTAACGCTAACTTAACCTAACCTAATCAAACTAAACTAAGCTAAACCTAACCTAACCTAACCTAACCTAGCCTAACCTAACCTAACCTAACCATAACCTAACCTAACCAACAGTTAACAGGAACAGACACTTATATGGACAGTCTGTAACTGGATGACTGTCACTTAAAAACCTGTAATTGGATGTTTCTCTTTACCTGACTGGCGATGGTGAGGTGTTGTTTTGTAACTGACAGGTAAAGATTGTGTTAATTACTTAGTTTTAGGTGCTTCAACTACCAGGGTTATTAAGCACCGTTCATTAGGTCATAGTTTTAGGTGCTTCAACTACCAGGGTTATTAAGCACCGTTCATTAGGTCATAGTTTTAGGTGCTTCAACTACCAGGGTTGATGCTTTTAATTCATTCGCATAGTTTTAGGTGCTTCAACTACCACGGTTATTAAGCAGGTCTTAGTTTTAGGTGCTTCAACTACCAGGGTTATTAAGTACCGTTCACTAGGTCTTAGTTTTAGGTGCTTCAACTACCAGGGTTATTAAGCACCGTTCACTAGGTCTTAGTTTTAGGTGCTTCAACTACCAGGGTTATTAAGCACCGTTCACTAGGTCTTAGTTTTAGGTGCTTCAACTACCAGGGTTATTAAGCACCATTCACTAGGTCTTAGTTTTAGGTGCTTCAACTACCAGGGTTATTAAGCACCGTTCACTAGGTCTTAGTTTTAGGTGCTTCAACTACCAGGGTTATTAAGCACCGTTCACTAGGTCTTAGTTTTAGGTGCTTCAACTACCAGGGTTATTAAGCACCGTTCACTAGGTCTTAGTTTTAGGTGCTTCAACTACCAGGGTTATTAAGCACCGTTCACTAGGTCTTAGTTTTAGGTGCTTCAACTACCAGGGTTATTAAGCACCGTTCATTAGGGTCTATAGTTTTAGGTGCTTCAACTACCAGGGTTATTGATCATCAGGTGTTTAATACACACGTTATAAACAACAATACCTGGGGATGGGGATGTGTTGATGTGTGTGTGTGTGTGTGTGTGTGTGTGTGTGTGTGTGTGTGTGTGTGTGTGTGTGTGTGTGTGTGTGTGTGTGTGTGTGTGTGTGTGTGTGTGTGTGTGTTGACATCTTGAAACTGATCACCTAACTTAGTCGCTCCCACTCTTTATCTGTCTCTTACTTTCACTCTCCTTCACTCTCTTTATCTCTCCTTCTCTACGTTGATCCAATCTTTCTCTCTCTCTCTCTCTCTGTTCCTCTCTTTATCTGTCTTTTTTATTCTGACTCTCCTTCACATTCTCTCTATCTCTCTCATTCACTCTCTTTCCCACCCACTCTCTCACACCTCCTCATCCCCTTCTCTTTAATCTCCCCATCGCTTACTCACTCTCTTTCTTATCTCCTTCAGCGACTGACTGACTGACTGACTGAATGACTGACTGACTGACTGACTGACTGACTCCTTCACCATACGTCATCGTGTTGCAAGTGATCACAGTTTCCCACGAGGCTGACGGGATTGCAACGTAACGTGTTGATATCAGACATGTGCAACGTCTGTTAGTGGCTATCCTCAAATTGGTGATCAGAAAAAGGTGTTAGGTTGTTATGTTGCCAGTAGATTGTACAATACACGGTGTAGGTATGTATGTATGTATGTATGTATGTATGTATGTATGTATGTATGTATGTATGTATGTATGTCAAGAGTGTAACTGCTGGCAAGGAAGACTAGTCAGGGTTGGAAGGTGGTGTTACTACTACTACTACTACTTTTTTTTTTTCAACGTGGCCTCCAGCCTCCCCCAATAGCCACACCTTCGCCACCATTTATTTACCTTAATATTAAATATCCTAATACATAAGAAACTACCCTATCTGTGTTAAATTAGTTGAGCCGCAGATCTATGCGGCATTCAGTGACTGTAGCCTCATAGTCGATATCTGCAGCAGTTGTCGGAGTAGGGGCAGAAGCTCTCGTTCCCCTGAGGCAGAGCAAAGCCGACCGAAGGAGAGAGAAGGACAGTCGACATCTCATCCAGGCTGTGACATAACTTCTGGGCTGCTGCTTCTGTTCGGAGATCAGCTCCGCGAGTCTGGCGTAGAAACATCTTGCGCTTGGGCCCATCCCACCAGAGGTTGTGAACACTAGCGGAGTGAAGCTGCCTTGATCGACATTTTGAATTCTCTCCCCATATGCCCTTCTCTTGTCGTTCTCGTTCCTCCTATGTGCAGCATCGAGAGCTAGGTTACGGTGACAAACGGCCATGGGATCAAAAATCCTACTACTACTACTACTACTACTACTACTACTACTACTACTACTACTACTACTACTACTACTACTACTGCTGTTACTACTACTACTACTACTACTACTACTACTACTACTACTACTACTACTACTACTACTACTACTACTAATACTACTACTACTACTACTACTACTACTACTACGTGGCCTCCATCCTCCCCTAATAGCCACACCTTCGCCACCATTTTATTACCTTAATATTAAATATCCTAATACATAAGTTGCTATCCTAACTGTGTTGAGTTAGTTGAGCTGCAGATCTATGCGACTGTTATTTACTTTGGGGCCGAAGATCTCGTTCCCTTGAGGCAAAGCAATACACACCATCATTTATTAAGGTACAACTATTCTGAATTATCGACTAAGAGCGTAAAATACTTAACCTTGGATAAGTTTAACGAGATAAATTCGTCATACCAATAAAAAAAGTAATAATCTTTCTTTATCTTATTTGATTAAACAGGACAGTAAATATTTAGACGGGTAACACTGCCAGTCACCTAAGGAACGAACGTCTTCAGGGATTACTTTTGAGACAGTCTCCACCTGGCCTCAAGACAGTATCTCTCTGTTGTGTCTACGAGTATATCTTCTTCATAGGTCTCTCACAAGCTCTCAGTCTCGCGGAATTCACAAGAACTATAATTTTGACTCTATAATATTCTGATCACCTGGTGGTTTGGTTAGGTTAGGTCCTTGAGATGATGTAAGAACCACAAGAAAACGAAACAGGAACCCACAGTAACCAAAAAGAGCAACTTGATGGACCATTAAAGTATTGGGGACGACTTGCGTTATCGTGTGTGTGTGTGTGTGTGTGTGTGTGTGTGTGTGTGTGTGTGTGTGTGTGTGTGTGTGCGCGCGCTTGCCTGATGTGTGTGTGTGTGCGCGCGCGCGCGTGTGTCAGTGTGTGTGTGTGTAGTATGTGTGTGTGTGTGTGTGTGTGTGTGTGTGTGTGTGTGTGTGTGTGTGTGTGTGTGTGGTAGAACGAACGAAAGAAGCAAAGACACAAAACGGAATTAATAAAACATAAAAAGAAAAGAACGAAAGAAATAGAGAAATGAATAAAGAGAATTAGACACTCTCCCTACCTCCCTCTTCCTCACCCTCCCTCTCCCTCACCCTTACCCTTCTCTCACCCTTCCTCTCTCTCCCTCTCACCCTACCTCCCTCTCCCTCACCCTCCCTCTCCCTCACCCTTGCCCCTCTCTCACCCTTCCTCTCTCTCTCTCCACTACTCCTCCCTCACCCTCCCCTCCCTTGCCTCTCTCTCACCTTCCTCTCTCTCCCTCTCACCCCTACCTCCCTCTCCCTCACCTCCCTCTCCCCTCCCACCCTTACCCCTCTCTCACCTTCCTCTCTCCCCTCTCACCCCTACACCTCCTCTCCCCTCACCTCCCCTCTCTCCTCCACCCCTGCCCCTCTCTCCCCTTCCTCTCTCTCCCTCTCCCCACCCCTACCTCCCTCTCCCTCCCCACCCTCTCCCCTCACCCCTTGCCCCTCTCTCCCCCTTCCTCTCTCTCCCCCTCTCCCCTACCTCCCTCTCCCCTCACCTCCCTCTCCCCACCCCTTGCCCCTCTCTCCCACCCCTTCCTCTCTCCCCTCACCCCCCTCCTCTCCCTCACCCCTCCCTCTCTCTCCACCCCTTTGCCCCTCTCTCACCTTCCTCTCTCCCTCTCACCTACCTCCTTCTCCCTCACCCCTCCCTTTCTCTCCACCCCTTGCCCCTCTCTCCCACCTTCCCTCTCTCTCCCTCTCCACCCCTACCTCCCTCTCCCTCACCCCTCCCCCTCCCTCTCCCTTGCCTCTCTCTCACCCTTCCCCTCTCTCTCCTCTCACCCTACCTCCTCCTCCCTCACCCTCCCACCCTTCCCCTCTCTCACCCCTACACCACCCCTCTCCCCTCAACCTTGCCCCTCTCACCTTCACTCTCACCTGTGTGTTGTTACCTGTCCAGTGTTCCTCCTCACCTGACCATCATACCTGTGGCCGGTTAACAACAACAAGGCGAAGGTCATTATATCCCATTCCTAATATCCTGAAGGACCCTTTATACTTTGACTTCAAGATCCTTTAGCATTTCAAGGGACTCATCTTTTGAAACGTGAAGGATTTTATTTTTTTTATTTGTGGTTGGATTAGTTGAGTGTGTGTCATAGCTCAAGGTCCTTTCGGATATAGGATTTCAGCCTTTGGTCGTATCGTAGGACATATAGCTAGCTCAAGGTCCTTCAGCGGTAGGACTTCAGCTCTTGATCGTATCGCAGGAGAGAGAGAGAGAGAGAGAGAGAGAGAGAGATGTATTTACCATTCATATCTCACGTCTCTCCACTACGTTCCGCTGCATGACATCTCTTTGCAACACTTGGCAGTAGTGTTCTTTACAGCACTATAATAATAATAATAATAATAATAATAATAATAATAATAATAATAATAATAATAATAATAATAATAATAATAATAATAATAATGGTTGCCCCTCATGTAACGAGGATGGCCGGCCCAAGGACCACCAAGGCGTGAATTTGTTCGAGGTGTTGAAGCTGTCGCCAACACAACAACCACACCCTAAGTCCGAGACGACCGGACAACTCCCCAACTGCACTGGCTAACCATTACCCTTGAACACAATACGCAAATCGATTAACATCCAGGTCCCCCAATTACTGCTGGGTAGACAGAGGCAAATGGTGTAAAGAAACTTGCCCATAGTTTCACCCTGCCCGGGGATCAAACCCGTGACCACTCATTTGCGAGGCGGGCATGCTGATCCTTATAGCACTTTACAACACTCTACAGTATTTAAAAACAGTACCTTACAAAAACTTAATATATCACACCTTAAAGCAATTAAGAGCACTTTGCAGCATTTATGAACACTTAACAGCCCATTAAAGCAACTTATAGCACATAATAGCTCTTTATAACACTTTAGAGCACTTATCATCCCTCTACAACACTTTAGAGCACTTATCATCACTCTACAACACTTTAGAGCACTTATCATCCCTCTACAACACTTTAGAGCACTTATCATCCCTCTACAGCACTTTAGAGCACTTATCATCCCTCTACAACACTTTAGAGCACTTATCATCCCTCTACAACACTTTAGAGCACTTATCATCCCTCTACAACACTTTAGAGCACTTATCATCCCTCTGCAGCACTTTAGAGCACTTATCATCCCTCTACAACACTTTAGAGCACTTATCATCCCTCTACAGCACTTTGAGCACTTATCATCCCTCTACAACACTTTAGAGCACTTATCATCCCTCTACAACACTTTAGAGCACTTATCATCCCTCTACAACACTTTAGAGCACTTATCATCCCTCTACAACACTTTAGAGCAGGTTTTCTGGTGTAATGATAGTAACCATGAGGTCAGTGAGAACTATGACAGGTAAGGGGAGGAGGAGGAGGAGAGGAAGGGAGGGAGAGGGGAGGAGAAGGGGAGGGAGAGAGGAAGGGAAGGGGAGGGGGAGGGGAGAGGGGGGGAGGAGAGGAAGGGAGGGAGAGAGGAGGAAGGGGGAGGGGATGAAAGGGAACGAAAGAGAGGATTTTCCTGAACGATGTTGTAGTTCCCCAGGATATTCAGCTCCGGGTATGTATGTAAGTATGTATGTATGTATGTATGTATGTATGTATGTATGTATGTATGTATGTATGTATGTATGTATGTATGTATTCATCGTTTCAATTTCATTTCACTCCTCAACATGCCAGAAAAATATCATTTATCGTAATAATGTTTTAGGAATGTGGGTCCTATAGAATGATACGCTTGCACACCTGTTGCTTCACCTGTGGGGGGTTGGGGGGGGTGGGGGGGGGTGGGGGTGTATGTCGACAGTGAGAGGTAACTTCTTGGTGGTGTGTTATGGGTGATGGTGAGTGATGGGTGACGGATGATGATGATGGGTGACGGATGATGATGATGGGTGACGGATGATGATGATGGCTGACGGTAAACTCAACGTGGAGGTAATTTAGTTTTCCTTAAGAACGAACCAGGTCGTGTTGTCTTTTCAGTTGTTCTTGCGAAATAGATAGATAGATAGATAGATAGATAGAGAGATATATAGATTGATAGATAGATAGATAGATAGATAGATTGATAGATAGATAGATAGATAGATTAGAAAGATAGATGGAATGATAAGAGTCATGTCTGTTAGGCTGTAAGCGTCAGGTAAACCCCAGACATCAACAAGGGCGTATATCCGTGTATGTCTAAAATTCTACGCAAAAATCAACAAATTACTCATTTTTAGACACGCTAGCCTACCGACAGCCATAGATCGGGTCTAGCATAAGCGTTGAGTGAGCGATCTGGAGGTACAGGTAAGATATGATTAAGGAGGTGAGATTTGAGGTTAATACTAGACAGGTAAGATTGATTGGCGGTCTACCGTCTACTGCAGTTCCTCCCCCCCCCCTTCTTCCCCTCACTCATGCCGCAGGAAGACATATGCAACTCATTACCTTCCTGTAGGTGGTTCACACACACACACACACACACACACACACACACACACACACACACACACACAGATCCCTGAGTTACAAGGTGGTGGAGGATGACAAGAACTTCTCATCCGAGGGCTTCAGGGAGGAACAACCTCGTCGTCTTCATCCATTAGTACCTGAAGAAGGAGAAAGTGACTTTACCACACACACACACGGTGGTAGGTGCTGTGTCACGCCGCTAAGTAAGTCAGGTCCGGCGGCAGAGTTGCCCGTTCACAGGTGTTCCTCCTCCTCTTCCTCTTTATTTCCTCCCCCTCTCTTCCCCCTCTTCTTCAACTTCCCTTACTCTCAGTGCTTCTTCTTCTTCTCTTCCTCCTCCTCCTCTTCTTCCTCCCCTCCTCTTCCCCTCTTCTTCCTTCTCCCTCTAATCCCTTCTTCTTCTTCTCCTCTTCCTCCTCCTATTCCTACTACACCCAACGGGTTTGTGAGTGGTGCGGTGGTAAAGGGTGTGGTGGTGAGTAGTAAGGTGTTAGTAGTGGGTGGTAAAAGTGTGGTGGTGGGTGGTAAAGGGTGTTAGTGTGTTAAATTGGTAAAGGGTGTGAGTGAGTAGGTGTTAGTGGTGGGTGGTAAAGGGTGTTAGTGGTGGGTGGTAAAGGGTGTTAGTGGTGGGTGGTAAAGGGTGTTAGTGGTGGATGATAAAGGGTGTGAGTGGTGGGTGTTAGTGGTGGGTGAGGATGAGGTCGTCTCCATACTGAAGCTCATTAATGGAAGCTGCCGACACCTTTGTTCCTGCCTGGAGTCGTCTTACGTTGAAAAGTTCCTTCATCTGGTACTGGATGTCCTTCCCGTCGGCTAAATTGGCGCTGGCAGCCAAGAAAATGGAAAAGAGAGTTGGTACCAGTACACACCCTTGTTTTACCCCTGTTTGGACGGGGAAGAACTCAGACTGGGGGCCATTGTGCAGGACACCGCCGTTCACGCCATCATGGAGTTGGTCACACAATGGCGATGAGCTTTGGCTGAAGGTCCGCCAGAGAGCTTCCCTGTTGACCGAGTCGAAAGCTTTGGTTAGGTCGATGAAGACCATGTACAGGTCACGACGCTGTTCTCTGCACTTTCCTGTATCTGGCGGACGCACACACACACACACACACACACACACACACACACACACACACACACACTGAGAACACCAGGGAAATACATCAGATGACCTTCCCTAGATGTGCATATGGTAACCTGTACGCACGCTATACACAACACATACACGTCTTTCGCTTGCTCTGCACAATACATACATCACCAACTGCTATACGCATACTATACACTACATAGAGTATATAATATAATGGCTGCCCTTTGTGTAAGAGGATGGCCGGCCCGAGACCACCTAGGCGTGAATTTGTTTGGTGTGAAGCTGTCACCAACACAACAACCACACCCTAGTTAACGAGCTGCATGACCCAGTGTCAAGGAAATAATCCGAGAACACCGGACAACTCGCCAACTGCACTGGCTAACCATTACCCCGGAACATGATTCGCAAACCGATTACCATCCAGGTTCTAATTACTGCTCAAATTTCACCCTGCCCTGGAATCGAACCCGGGACCACTCACTTGCGAGGCGAACATGTTGACCATTCCATTACACCTTTCACTTAGGATAATACATGCACCCTCGACTCCTCTTGGTATACCCAACAGACATACACAATATACGTACGCCACCGACCATACAAGACATGCTTCACCCACTTGCTATGCATACCACATATAACTTTCACCAGCTTTGCATGTTAGAAGATAGCGTGTAGTAAAGAACCAGGTGGTGTGTGATACCTGGTGTGTTTGTGATACCTGGTGTATGTGGTACCTGGTGTATGTGGTACCTGGTGTATGTAATTACCTGGTGTATGTGGTACCTGGTGTATGTGGTACCTGGTGTATGTGGTGCCTGGTGTGTATGTGGTACCTGGTGTATGTGGTACCTGGTGTATGTGGTACCTGGTGTGTGTGGTACCTGGTGTATGTGGTGCCTGGTGTATGTGGTACCTGGTGTATGTGGTACCTGGTGTATGTGGTACCTGGTGTATGTGGTACCTGGTGTATGTGGTACCTGGTGTATGTGTTACCTGGTGTATGTGGTACCTGGTGTATGTGGTACCTGGTGTATGTGGTACCTGGTGTATGTGGTACCTGGTGTATGTGGTACCCTGGTGTATGTGGTACCTGGTGTATGTGGTACCTGGTGTATGTGGTACCTGGTGCATGTAATTTACCTGGTGTATGTGGTACCTGGTGTATGTGGTACCTGGTGTATGTGGTACCTGGTGTGTGGTACCTGGTGTGTATGTGGTACCTGGTGTATGTGGTACCTGGTGATGTGTGGTACCTGGTGTATGTAACCTGGTGTATGTGGTACCTGGTGTATGTGTACCTGGTGTATGTGGTACCTGGTGTATGTGGTACCTGGTGTATGTGGTACCCTGGTGTATGTGGTACCTGGTGTATGTGGTACCTGGTGTATGTGGTACCTGGTGTATGTGGTACCTGGTGTATGTGGTACCTGGTGTATGTGGTACCTGGTGTATGTGGTGCACGGTGTATGTGGTACCTGGTGTGTGTGGTACCTGGTGTATGTGGTACCTGGTATGTGGTACCTGGTGTATGTGGTACCTGGTGTATGTGGTACCTGGTGTATGTGGTACCTGGTGTATGTGGTACCTGGTGTATGTGGTGCCTGGTGTGTGGTGCCTGGTGTGTGGTACCTGGTGTATGTGGTACCTGGAGCAAGGACTGCCAAAGTTGTTAATGTTTCATAAAGTGTCCAAATAATAATACTTAAAACACTCACATTATTATTATTATTATTATTATTATTATTATTATTATTATTATTACTAGCAACAAAGCGTAGCAATAATAGTAGCAGTTAGAGTAGTAACAGGCGCATTAGTAGAATAAATAGTAGTAACAGTAGAAACAGTAGTAGTAGTAGTAGTAGTAATAGTAGAAGCAATCAGTGTCAAGTTCATTCCCAAACTAATTGAAACACCACGACTTAACCCCAGTAGAAAGAACACTTCTTGCACTTCACCAAGACTGGGAGGATGGGACTAACTAATCAGGAGATTGCTGACTCTGAACATCAAAATTCCCTAAGCTCACGGCAGCCCTCACTGACCACATAATAGCCCAGAATGCAACAGGGAAGTGGACACCAGCGAAGTTAATAAGATCAGCAGATCCATTACAACAGATCGGCAGCACTGCCAAAATGACATGTTGCAGCAATTATTGCTGCAGGTTCAAAAATCTGACAAAAAAAAGTAGCTATAGCGCAGAGGTGGGCGCCTCGAACTGGTTAACTACGTTACCGATAAGGCAAATGGTTTCAGCCTTAACAAACAGAATTTACAGATGCCATTGCTCTAAGGTACGGTTGGCCAGTAGATGGTTTGTCCTCCCAATGCGTGTGTGGCTATTCCTATGATAGCGATCACGCCATGGTTTTACGAAGAGGGGCTTCATATGCATGAGGCATGACGAGGTAAGGGATCTCACAGCAAATATGTTGAAACCTGCCGGGACGTCATGGTAGAACAAACCCTCCTTCCACTGGATGGCGAGATCCTCCAACACAGGACTCAAAACACATCTAACGAAGCCCGTGTGGACGTCAGTGCTCGAGGATTCTGGACGCGGGGACAGCGAGCCTTCTTCGACATCAGGTTTTTGATCCCATGGCCGTTTGTCACCGTAACCTAGCTCTCGATGCTGCACATAGGAGGAACGAGAACGACAAGAGAAAGGGCATATGGGAGAGAATTCAAAATGTCGATCAAGGCAGCTTCACTCCGCTAGTGTTCACAACCTCTGGTGGGATGGGCCCAAGCGCAAGATGTTTCTACGCCAGACTCATGGAGCTGATCTCCGAACAGAAGCAGCAGCCCAGAAGTTATGTCACAGCCTGGATGAGATGTCGATTGTCCTTCTCTCTCCTTCGGTCGGCTTTCTTCTGCCTCAGGAACGAGCTTCTGCCCTACTCCGTCAACTGCTGCAGATATCGACTATGAGGCTACAGTCACCGAATGCCGCATCGATCTGCGCTCAACTAATTTAACACAAGATAGGATAGTTGTATGTATTAAGATAATTAATATTAAGGTAAATAAATGGTGGCGAAGGTGTGGCTATTGGGGCTGGAGGCCACTATAGTAGTAGTAAAAAAAAAAGTAGTAGTAGTAGTAGTAGTAGTAGTAGTAACAGCAGTATTAGTAGTAGTAGTAGTAGTAGTAGTAGTAGTAGTAGTAGTAGTAGTAGTAGTAGTAGTAGTAGTAGTAACAGCAGTATTAGTTGTAGTATTGTACAAGTATATAAAAAATACGTTACTCATAAAATCAACATGGGACAAGACTAAAATAAACGTTAAAATCCTTGTATAACAGATATAAACTTATCTTAGTTATATTTATGGCTATATGCCCATAAAAGGTACAAGGGTCAGAGGGTCTTGTTGTTGACTATAATCTGTCAAGCTGTATCAAGCAGAAGAGTTACGGCCACAGCAGATACGGTACACAAGAAGCAGACACTGTACGGTACAAGACAGCAGCAGAGGATTTAACCCTTTAGTACGATGTCTTAATCCTTACAGTACGACGACCAAATCCTTCAAGTACGATTATTTAATCCCCGAGTACTATGACTGAACTTGAAAAAATAAGTAGCTATAGCGCAGGAGGTAGACGCCTCGAACTGGCTAACAACGGTACCAATAAGGGCAAAAGGCTTCAGCCTTAATAAACAAGAATTTACACATGCCATTGCTCTAAGGTATGGATGGCCAGTAGAAGGTTTGCTCTCTCAATACGTGTGTGGCTCACCCTACATCAACCACGCCATGGTGTGCAAAGGGGGCTATGTGTGCTTGAGGTATGACGAAGTCAATATGCTGAATGAAGCCACGACGTCGCGATATCACGGTGGAATCGACCCTCCTTCTATTGGGCGGTGAGAATCTCCATCACAGGATTTCCAACACATCAAAAGAAGCCCATGTGGACGTCAGAGTTCGAGGGTTCTGGATGCGGGGACTGAGTGCCTTCTTTGATGCCAGGATATTCGACTCCATGGCCACATGTCACCGTAACCCATCTCTTGAGGCTGCACACAAGAGGAACGAGAACGACAAAAACAGGACGTAAGGGAAGAGAATTCAGAATGTGGATCCAAGCAGCTTCACTACTCTGGTGTTTACAACTGCTGGCGGGATGGGACCAAGTGCAAAATGCTTCTATGCAAGACTGACCGAGGTGTTGTCTGAGCAGACACAGCAGCCCAGAAGCCACACTGCAGTCTGGTTGAGATGTCGACTGTCCTTCTCTCTGCTTAGGTGTGCATTGCTTTGCTTAAGGGGAACGATATCTTCGGCCCCAAAGAAAACAACAGTCGCATATATTGACAAGGAGGCAACAGTCACTGAATGCCGCATAGATCTGCGGCTCAACTAACTCAACACAGCTAGGATAGCTACTTATGTATTAGGATATTTAATATTATGGTAATAAGATGGTGGCGAAGGTGTGGCTATTGGGGGAGGCTGGAGTTCACGCTTATAAAAACAGTAGTAGTAGTACCTAAACAATGACCTGCTGGACACTAACAAACAGAGGTCACTGATGTACTGTACCGTAGTTGTAGCAAGAGAACCAACAGTATTGACTACGTGCAGTGCCAGACACTCACTCTGGCACTGTATGTGTGTGTGACAGGAGTACACCCTGGGAGCCACTCATCCCTTCCCCTGGGTGAAAGTTGTTATGGCAGGAGTAGGAGGTGGAGGTGATGGCAAGTTACTAAGTCTTGACGTG
Organism: Homarus americanus; assembly: GCF_018991925.1. Lineage (NCBI taxonomy): Eukaryota > Metazoa > Arthropoda > Malacostraca > Decapoda > Nephropidae > Homarus > Homarus americanus. Next base: position 1,879,127 of record NW_024732415.1, on the reverse strand, counting down.
TTAAGGGCTGCTCCGTCAGTTGCCATGTGAGTGGGTGGTAGACTGACAGCCTCTCACAACAGGGCCATCATTGATGTGTGTGTGTGTGTGTATATGTGTGCGTTACATGAAATACATACGCCATTCAGTATGCTACGTAAAATACAAAGAATAATACATCATCACTAAAATAAAATGATAATTACAAAAGTTACACAAACCACATCAATCAATCAAGGTAATATCACTATGTCTGAGGAATGGCGACCACAGCCCACCATTATCAATCGTTTCCAATCTGCCTTTACCAATCCTCCCAGATGTCTTAACTCATAGGGACCACAACATTTCATTCACATCAGTCTCTACCTCCCCCTTCCCACCATACCCCCAATTCTACCCATTATTCCTACCCATTATTATCCCGTGTCCCCCCCAAAAAAAATCAAATACACAGAACAACGAACAAAATAACAAACCAAACACAACGATGGCTGGGTTGGGTTGGGTTGGGTTGGGTTGGGTTGGGTTGGGTTGGGTCACATTGGGTTTGTGTATCTTGAGGTATATATGCAGGCTAAATTATACACCTTTAATGATAGCTATACTGACCATAATTATACACCTCGTAGTATAATCAAGAGAAAATAGAATTACACTTAAATGGGTGGATAAGAATGAGGTAAGTTTTTTGTTTGTAAATAAATTGAAAAACAATAATAAGGTTCAGATTGTTCTTATTGCTACTGAAGCGTGGAGGGAGGGAGGGAGGGAGGGAGAGAAGGAGGGATAATAGGGAAGGAGACTGAAGGAGAGGGAGTGAGAGAGGGGAAGATTGAGAGGAAGGCGAAGGGGAAGGAGGGAGGGAGGGAGTAAGAAGGAAAGAGAGATATGGGAGCTTCCTACGTCACACAACAACAAAAATTTCTTTCAACACGTCATGGCCAGTCCCACCTCCTCTCATCTCCTCCTCCTTTCTTCTCCCTTTTTCTGACCCTTCCAATCCCTGTTCTTCCTCCCTTTGTCTCTTCCCTCCTGCTCTCCTTCCTCCCTCCTCTTCCCTTGTTCTTCCCTCCTCTTCCCTTTATTCTCTTCCCTCTTCCTTCCTGTTCCCTTCCCCTCCTCTCTCCCCTTGTTCTCTTCCCTCTTCCTCTTCCCCCCTTGTTCTCTTCCTCTTCTCCCCTGTTCTCTTCTCCTCCTCCTCTTTCCTTGTCTCTTCCCTCCTCCTCTCTTCCCTTTGTTCTCTTCCTCCTCCTCTTCCCTTGTTCTCTTCCTTCCTTGTTCTCTCCTCCTCCTCTTCCCTTTGTTCTCCTCCCATCACTTTCCTGGCCACACCCACGACCACACCCCCGCCCCCGGCTCCGTCACCTCACTACCACCTCTCCCTTCCTGCTACCCCCTAGTCCTAAGACCCTCCTCTACCTCTTCCTCCCTTCTTTTCATGCCCTTTCCCCCTCCTTTTTCCTATCTTCCTTTCTACCTTCTTCCTCCTTCCTCCTACCTCCTCCCTGTCTTCAGAGGGAGGAAAGAAGAAGAGGAGGAGAAGGGAGTGGGGGTGAAGGGAGGCAAGGGAAGAGAGAAGGAAAGGGAGAGGAAGGGGAAGGGAGGGAAGAAAGCGAAGGGAGGCAGGGAAAGGAAAGGGGGGGAGGAGAAGAAGGAATGGGGAAAGGGGGTGAGAGGGAGGGAAGGGGGGAGGAGAGAGAGAGAGGGAGTGAGGAGGGCGGGAGGAAGATATGCATAGTTTACTTTCACTTAGATTATAAGTCAGTCACTGCTGTTGTTTGACTGTCAGATACATTCACCTACATCCTGACCTTCACCTACACCTACACCCACAGCTACACCCTCACCAACACCCTCACCCACACCTACACTCTCACCTACATCCTCACCCACACCTACACCCACAGCTACATCCTCATCCACACCCTCACCTACACCCTAACCTACACCTACATCCTGACCTTCACCTACACCCTCACTTACACCTTCAACCTCACCAACACCCTAACCTACACCCTCACCTACACCGTCACCTACACCTACACCTTCACCAACACCCTAACCCTCACCCTCACCTACACCCTCACCCTCACCTACACCCTCACCCTCACCTACACCCCCACCCTCACCTACACCCACACCACGTTAATGAGAACATGATACCCACCTTTGTCACCAGGTCATCACTGAGGGTCACAAAAATAGGTGGTCACCGCCAAATGGTCAGTGCCAGGACGGGCAATCAACAACGCCTGGCATTCTCTATCTCCTTGAAATGTCACACAAATGGGATCTACGCCAGGCGGAACATTCGCCCGTCTCCTGCCTGGCGGTGGAGCGTCTGTACTACACGAACCTAAGAGAGTGTGTGAGTCAGCTTGTTGGCTACAGGACTTAAAGCCTCAGACATACTACTAGCCAATATCTAGCCATGTACTAGACTGCATAGACATACTTGCCATAAACTTCATATTTTTCCCGCCTCTGTTGACGGTCGGGTAATATTTCTATGTGATTCTGATCTTTAAAAATGTTGTTTTTGCATAATGTAGTATTACTGATACGTAATTTGTCTTAGTATGCCTTATTGTGGGTAAAAATAAGGTATATATTAAATGCATCCTCATAAAGCGTGAATTTGCTACCAGAGTTTAACAGTTAATTCATGTATAATACGTCTGATAAACTTCCTACATGCTCATGTTTGAAATAATGGTTGTATCTTATATAATTTAGCTAAATATCTTTCTCGTCAGGAACGGTCATCCCAACGATTATGAATAAACTCATTTAGAAATACATCATTACTTCAGGACGAAATCGGACAGGTTTGCAACAGCCAATCAGCTCTAACTCTTGAGGAGGGGGCGGGGCATGTTTTCTCAGTTGGAAAAAAACGCACTGTTGTCATATACTAGAGTGACTGGTTTCTTAAAGGTCTCTCTTTTTTTCCTTGCCATAGGGAAGAGAGATTGTATCTAGAAATGGTGGAATATCAACCACAACCATAACAAACATCTCATGACCACAACCACCAATCGCACCAACCACCAGTCACAACAACTACCAAACAACCACCACATAACCACCAGTCACAACAACCACAACTACAACAACCACAACCACTACACACCCAGAACAACTATCCCAACTACCATAACCACATTACCATAAGAAGTACGACACAACCTCAATCACCACACAACCACAATAACTACCACAGAACCACACATGCCACACACCCACAACCACCCGCCCACAACTATCACCCCTTTTTGCACTTTACTCCACTACTTTTCAGTTTATTTTAAGCAGTTTAAAACCCGAAACAATTAAGTATCATTAGAATCAGTTTTACAAAAAGGAACATAATTAACACAATACTCGACACTCGCTTCCATATCTTTACAGCACATTGTTGGTCTGACCTGGCAGGAAAAAGTCCTTCATACTGACATCCTCCAACACCGCCAGTATAGAAGCATTTCTGGCGAAGCGACAGATGCAATAAACAGGACACGTCTTCTGTAGATCTGCCAGATCCTCTGTGAGCAGCTGGCCAAGGCACGCCGCAACCCTGGAGGACAATGCAAAAGGTGCAAAGACCAGCTCAGATTGACGCTCAAAAATGTAACATTCTTCCAAATAATCTTGAAACTATTGCAGCCGAGCGTAGTCTATGGCGCTCCACCTGTACCCAAGGCGTCAAACATCTCGAGAACGAGCGTAATGGAGCCAGATGTGTACGTCGGGAAAGGAGACACAATCACACTCCCAGAGACCCGGAGCTGTCCTGACCAATGTGTGATAGAGTCTGCGGGTCAAGGACCGGACTACACAGCCACTTCCAGTGTCACCGCCGACAGCATCCCTAGTTCACCACTCATCTTCATCATTGATTTCATAATAAAGCCTTAAGCAAGCAGGTGTGTGTGTGTGTGTGTGTGTGTGTGTGTGTGTGTGTGTGTGTGTGTGTGTGTGTGTGTGTGTTTCTCTCCCTCGTCTCTCCTCTGTTCAAATATTGCTCTTTTTTTCTCCCTCTCTAACTCTTTGTTTATCACTGCTTATCTTTATCCTCTCTCTATCTCCCTTACTCACTCCCTTCCTTTGTCTCTCCACCACCTTTATACATCTCCCTCCTTCCCTCCCTCCTTCCTTTCCTTCTTCCTCTCTTTTCGTTCTCTCCCTTCCTCCTTATCCAACCTTCCTTCCGTTATCCTTCCTCCCATTTTTCTCCCTTTCACCCCTCCCTCCCTTCCTTCCCACCTCTCTCCCTCCCTTCCTTCACCCCCTTCTCTCTCCTTCTCCCCCTCTCTCCCACCTTCTCCTACTTTCACCCAAACACTGTCAATCAAACCACACACCTGAAAATTCATCACCAAAACACGTTGTAGATTTATGTCTTCAGTGTCCAGTGGGATTAAAATCACTGCTGGTATCATCAACACCACTGGTATTATCAACACCACTGGTATTATCAACACCACTGGTATCATCAACACCACTTTCATTCTCACCACCAGTACCTCAGATATCACCCTACACACACACACACACAAGGAGGCACCACTTGAGGAGAGGAACAGAGGGAGGAGGTGAGGGGAGAGAAGGGGGGGAAGAGAGGAGGGAGGGGAGGGAAGGAGGGAGGGGAAGGAAGAGAGGAGGGGCAGGAGGGGGGGAAGGGAGGGAGGGGGAAGGAAGAGAGGAGGCAGGAGGGGGGAAGGAGGGAGGGAGAAGGAAAGAGGAGGGGAAGGGAGCATTGTGTACAAACAATACCGTCAGAATATTATCGCCTTAACATTATCCCAGAGTCCTAAACATAAGTCATAAATAACACACCCAAAGGGTTTAAGTCCCTGACCTATAATACCAGGTCTTACCATCACAGTGACTCAGTGAAGTGACTCAGTGAAGTGACTCAGTGCGAAGTGACTCCAGTGAAGTGACTCAGTGAAGTGGACATATGACCCCATCAATGACTCAGTGAAGTGACTCAGTGAAGGACTCCAGTGAAACGACATAGCGATTCCCATCACAGACTCAGTGAAGTGACCCAGTGAAGGACTCAGTGAACGACATAGCGATTCCCATCAATGACTCCAGTGAAGTGACTCCAGTGAACGACATAGCGACCCCCATCAATGACTCAGTGAAGTGACTCAGTGAAGTGACTCCAGTGAAGTGACATAGCGACCCCATCAATGACTCAGTGAAGTGACTCAGTGAACGACGTAGCGAACCCATCAATGACTCAGTGAAGTGACTCAGTGAAGTGACTCCAGTGAAACGACGAAGCGAACCATCAATGACTCAGTGAAGTGACTCAGTGAAACGACATAGCGACCCCATCAATGACTCAGTGAAGTGACTCAGTGAAACGACATAGCGAACCCATCAATGACTCAGTGAAGTGACTCAGTGAAACGACGTAGCGAACCCATCAATGACTCAGTGAAGTGACTCAGTGAAACGACGTAGCGAACCCATCAATGACTCAGTGAAGTGACTCAGTGAAGTGACTCGGTGAAGTGACTCGTTGATTCATTGAAACGACTTAATGAAACATAAAGGTAAGAAGGCAGGGTGATAGGGTGTCAGGGTGATAGGGTGTCAGGGTGATAGGGTTTCAGGGTGATAGGGTGTCAGGGTGATAAGGTGTCAGAAGATAGGGGTGTTGTAAGATAGGGGTGTCAGGAGGAAATAGGGTGATAGGGTGTCAGGGGTGATAGGGGTTTCAGGGTGATAGGGGTGTCAGTGGATAAGGTGTCAGGGCAGGGTGTTAGGGGTGACAGGGTGGGCAGGGATAGGGTGGCAGGTGATAGTGCTGTGGGTGAGTGTGTCAGGGGGTGATAAGGTGTCAGGGGTGATAGGGGTGTTAGGGTGATAGGGTGGCAGGGTGATAGGGTGGCAGGTGATAGGGTGTCAGGGGTGAGCAGGGTGTCAGTGAGTAGGGTGTCAAAGTGATAGGTGTCAGTGATAGGGTGTCAGGGTGATAGGGTGTCAGGGTGATAGTGGCAGGGTGATAGGTGTGGGTGACAGGGTGTCAGGGTGATAGGGTGTCAGGGTGATAGGTGTTAGGGTGATAGGTGTTGTGTGGTAGTGTGGCTAGGGTGGAGGAAATAGGGTGATAGGGTGTCAGGGGATAGGGGCTGCGGAGAAATGGGGAGTGATAGGGTGTCAGGGGTGGAGTAGGGTAAATAGTGATAGTGTCAGGGTGATAGGTGGTGAAAAGTGATAGGGTGGCAGGGTGATAGGAAAGACAGGAGAGTCGTATTAATGGTAGGATTGATTCTTGTGGACACCCAAGGATTAACCTGACGTATTTAGTCCCCTGCAGGCGGTTCTCTCTCTATTTTTCCGTCTGGGTTTCTGTCTCCTTGTCTGCCTGTCTTTCTTAATCATTCTCTCATACAATCTCTGTCTATTGTCTATCTATCTATCTATCTATCTATCTATCTATCTATCTATCTATATCTATTTATCTATCTATCTGTCTATCTATCTATCTATCTGTCTGAACTACTCTCTAAATATCTTTCCTTCCATCACATCAAACAAACTTAACTAACCCACTAACCCACCAAAACACTAACCCACCGACCAACTAACCCACCAACCCACCACTAACCCACCAACCCACCACTAACCCACCAACCCACTAACCCACCAACTAACCCACCAACCCATCACTAACCCACCAACCCACCAACCCATCACTAACCCACCAACCCACCACTAACCCACCAACCCATCACTAACCCACCAACCCACCACTAACCCACCAACCCATCACTAACCCACCAACCCATCACTAACCCACCACTAACCCACCAACCCATTCTCATACCGGAGTTGAAGATCTCTCACACCTAAGTCATAATAACTCAACACTGTAACATTACCTTCTTTTTTCCATTATCTCCTCCTTCCACTTATTGTCTCTCTCATATCGTCCCTTCCTCCCTCTTTCCAGTTTCTCCATTCTTCCTCCTACACCTTCGTAATCCCTTCACCTCTTCTCTCCCCGTTCTTTCCACCACCTCCTTCTTCCATCCCTCTCTCTTCCTCCCTACCCTTTCACCACCTCCTGTCTCCACCAATAGATGGCTCGTCCTTCGCACCAGCTGGCCTGACCTACACATCACGCAGCTTACCATATAGTTAGAGGTCGTTAGCACAGTGAAGGGGAAGTGATCACAGTGTAATAAGCTGAGGGGGGTTTATCTTCATCTGATTCCAAGGAGTTTGTCTTTTTTTTTTGCTAAAATTGTGTGTTTAGCATTGATCGATAATAATGAAGGGGAATTAGAGTAAACATGTGATTATTTCTTTTAGTTCTCGTTCAAAGACTATTCTCACTTTAAATAATAATAACAGTACAGAGACATTGGTTATATATACAGGTCAGCATGAGTATAGTGCAGGTATACAACAGATGCTTTGTACAAGATCTTCACTGCGGTAACTTAACGAGGTTGGTGGCCGCATCTTCTCTGAGGTGTGTGGGTGTCTGTCCTGTATACAGGGACTGAAGGATCTTCACACACTCACACACACAAGTTTACCGCCACAACTGTACGTCCTGTCCTGTCCTTAACCCTGGCCTAGACTCTTGAGAGTATCTGAGGTATGGAGGTGTCTTTACTTTTATCCTCTTCACGATTGATCGACTCGTTAGCCGCTTGGGCGATCGGTCACGTCTCTGTTATGCACTGTTGGCAAGTACTGGGCATGCACCGGCTCCTGAGTGTACCTGAACCTGCTCCAGTGTTGGTCAAGTCTGGTCTTGAAAAAGCTCACACTCGGTGCCGTCACAACACTCTCTGGCAGATTGTTCCAAGAGTTTACAAACCTCACTCCCAAAATGAACTAGAGGTACTGAAGTATCTTGACACAAGAACACCAACACAAACTCATCTGGGTGATGGAGACTCTATAAGCCGATGTTGATACCAGAGACTCAACCCTCCACGTGACGGACTCATAAACACACTATGACTGGCCAACCACACAGTCGTAAATGTGGAGCTCCTTCATTAACCTTACCGCTGCACCGTGTCCCCAGGGAAGAGAGAGGGGAGGGGGAGGCGAGCATTCACCATTTTAACACCAACACGTGATAGGTCTGTACATGTGCAACACAGCCCAACGTGTTTACCTATGTTGACATGACGACGTAGGATAGATGACTTTATGGTGCGAAAAAGAGAGAGAAAAACTAAGAAGAAAAACTGAGAAGAAAAACTGAAAATGAGATTGAAAAAGAGAAGGAAAAAGTGACCAAACATTACAAGTGTTGTTCATTACATACAAGACAGAAGGACATCCGCGGCCCTCAGAGAATACATGACCACCACCGACCTCGTTAAATGAGGAACTTGTACACAACAACTGTAACACCTGACAGTAATGAACGTTAAAGACCATACTACCAGTCTTACTCACTACGTACACAACCACCCCTACCCTACCCTACCCCGCCCAACCCCGTCCCGCCCCGCCCCAACCCCGACTCCGCCCCGCCCCGCCCCGCCCCGACCCCGCCCAGTCTACATGCCCCTTCTCAGGTCTTTCATACGCCCTATGCTATATTACTGTTAGAAGGAAATAGCATGGATCACCTGAAAGAATCTCCACCCCAGCTTATTTCACCTAAAGATTAACCACCCTAACGCTAACCTAATCCAACCTAACCTAACCCAACCCAACCCAACCCAACCCAACCCAAAGCCAACCCAACCAAACCTCACCTCACCAAACCAAACCATTACTAAACCTGATGATCTGTTACGTTTGAGATGACCTACAGTACCCAAGTTCTACGACGCCTCAACGCTACAGGGAGTTAGAGTGATGGTCGTTCTTATAATACTGAACGAGGAGGCGACTCATTCAATCCTTCCATTATACGTTACAATTAGTGTCAGTTTTACATTGTTGTTATGTATGTGAGGTGCTCAATCACCCTCATGGAAGAGTCTTGTCATTAACGTCCTGGTAATTGTCAACAGCAGGAAGAGGTGGTGGAGGTGAGGGAGGAGAAAGAGGATGAAGATGAAGGAAGAGGATGAAGAGAAGGAAGAAAAAAGGAGACGGAAGAGAAGGAGAAGGAAGTGGAAGAGAAGGAAGAAAAAGAGGAGACGGAAGAGAAGGAAGAAAAAGAGGAGACGGAAGAGAAGGAGAAGGAAGTGGAAGAGAAGGAAGAAAAAGAGGAGACAGAAGAGGAGGAGAAAGAAGAGGAAGAGAAGGAAGAGGAAGAGAAGGGGGAGGAAGAGAAGTAAGAGGATGAAGAAGAGGAAAAGTTAAAGAAGATAATCACCCCTACACGTGTCTATAACAAAAAAACAAACAGAGCAGGTCCTCATCACTGCCCCTGCACCACGCCTGTGTTTTAGCGCCACAGACCAGGTACTTTCTCTCCCTACCCTCCACCACCTTACACTCCCTCTTGCTCACCCCTTACTCCCTCCATTTCCCTGACCCTCCTAATCTTATTTCCTCCTACCCCCACCCTCCTATCCACAATCCCTCCCTCCCTCCCATCTACCCTCCTACCTCCTCCATCCTACCCTACCTCCCTCCCCCCCTCCCTCCCTCCCATCTACCCTCCTGCCCCTTACCACTAACACCACCTTTCCCTTTAGCATTTTGCCGGTCATCATGAAAGTACAGGTAAAGGTCAAAGGTGAAGAATTGGGCGGTGAGGGAGACGGGGTGAGGGAGGGGGGTGAGGGAGGGGGGTGGGGGAGGGGGTGGGGGAGGGGGGTCAGTCACGCTGCTATCCCCCACCCCCTCCTCTCAGTTTTCTACCCTCCCACCCCCTTCTTGCTCCCTCCCTCCCTCCCTTTTTCTCTTCTCCCTCTCCCTTCTTCTCCCTTTCCTTCCCACCTTCTTCTTCCTCTTCTCCCTCTCTCCTTCTAACCCTTTCTTCCATCCCACCTGTAATAAGGGAGGAAGCTGATAACAGTGAATAGCAGTGGTAGTAGATAACGTAGATAGATAATATAGACAGATAATAGATAAATAATATACAGATAATATAGATAAATAGTATAGACAGATAATATAGATAAATAATATAGACAGATAATATAGATAAATAATATAGACAGATAATATAGATAGATAATAAAAGATAATATAGATAAATAGTATAGACAGATAATATAGATAGATAATATAAGTAATATAGATATAGTACAGATAGACAGATAGGATAAGAACATTATAAATATTGTTATCATATAAGTGCTGTTTTAAAATCCATTAATTTTTTCAGTATTGTAAATTATAGCGCCTCCTAGCAACCTACTACAACCCCTGGCCACCTCTTCCACCCCTAGGAACCTACTGCAACTCCTAGCAACCTCCTACAACCCCTGGCCACCTCTTCCACCCCTAGCAACCGACTGCAACCCCTAGCAACCTCCTACAACTACTAGCGACCTACTGCAACCCCTAGCAACCTCCTACAACTACTAGACCTCCTGCAGCCCCTAGCAGCCTCCTGCAAACCCTAGCAACCTCCTGCAAACCCTAGCAGCCCTCCTGCAAAAACCCTAGCAGCCTCCTGCAAACCCTAGCAACCTCCTGCAAACCCTAGCAACCTCCTGCAAACCCTAGCAGCCTCCCTGCAAACCCTAGCAACCTCCTGCAAACCCTAGCAGCCTCCTGCAACCCCAAGCAACCTCCACTGCAGAGCTAGCAACCTCCTGCAAACCCTAGCAACCTCACTTGCAAACCCTAGCAACCTCCTGCAAGCCCCTAGCAACCTCCTGCAAACCCCTAGCAGCCTCCTGCAAACCCTAGCAACCTCCTGCAAACCCTAGCAACCTCCTGCAAGCCACACAGCAACCTCCTGCAACCCCAAAGCAGCCTCCTGCAAACCTAGCAACCTCCTGCAAACCCTAGCAACCTCACTGCAAACCCTAGCAACCTCCTGCAAACCCCTAGCAACCTCCTGCCAGGCTTCCCTAGCAACCTCCTGCAACCCTAGCAACCTCCTGCAAACCCTAGCAACCTCCACCTGAAGCCCTAGCAACCTCCTGCAAACCCTAGCAACCTCCTGCAAACCCTAGCAACCTCCTGCAAACCCTAGCAACCTCCTGCAAACCCTAGCTGCTTCGTGAGAGATAAACATTTTTTTGTGGACATAAAACTCAACATTTGACAAGACTACATAACTTACTTGTACTTAAGATAATGTAAGTAAATTCCTTGTAGTAGTTACTTAAAGACATAAGTTCCTTGTACTTAAAACGGTAAAAGTTCCTTAAATATAGAACGGCCTAAGTAAATTCTTTATAGTTACTTAAAAATACATAATTGCCTTGTACTTAAGACAGTAAAAGTAAGTTCCTGGTACTAAAGACATAAGTAAGTTCCATGTACTTATCATAAGGTTCACAACTTACAAGAGGAGATACACCCCTGTTGTTCTTAACACTCCATATAATATATTTCTGACTGAGTTTATTATTTCTACGATTATTTCCACTGTTTTAGGTCAAGAAATTATCGCCAGGAAAGGTTACAGGTGAGGAAGTTTTGCTGTATACCTGTATTTTGGGTTGTGTGTTGATGGGTAGATTATGACTGGAGAATTTGGTGTGTTTAGGGTTAGGTTAGGTTAGGTTAGGAATGGTTAAGTTAGGTTAGGATTGGTTAGGGATGGTTAGGTTAGGTTAGGATTGGTTAGGGTTGGTTAGGTTAGGATTAGTTAGAGTTCGTTAGGTTAGGTTAGGATTGGTTAAAATCACACACACACACACATACACAGACACACACAGACAGACAGACAGACACACACACACACACACACACACACACACACACACACAAAAGAGCTACACAAACAAGCGGTCCTACCAGCAGTTTCGGCAACGTTACATAACATGAATTACATCACCAGAGACTTGTTAGCTTTCAAATTGCTGCAGCCAGAAGCTAAATTCCTACCATTACCTCACACAATGACAGGAAGCAGCTAAGGTATGGTTCACTGACATGGTTTTATCTGGGAGGGAGAACTTCCTAATATAAAGAGGTATTGAACGTGTATTGTACTGGAGTCTTATTCGATTCCAAACAGTGGATGAAACCAAGTAGGAATTGCTCACTGGAATGGGTTTTAAATGTAAATCCAATAATAAAATGATGTATAGTTAAATAATATAGTATCTAATTCTATGTTGATAGCAAGTACTTCATTTTATCGCTGGAAGTGGCATTGGATCCTAAATAAGTTCATAGCCCCTCAATATGATCATGGAATCGAAAATAAAATAAATAAAAGGTAGTTTATTGCT